>NW_027663603.1:0-163036 GCF_964034855.1 Anser brachyrhynchus | reverse complement strand
TATTTGATGAAGTGATGTTAAATTTTGGCTCTCTGGTCTATTATTTTTACTCTTTCCAAGCTCCCTCTTTAATTCTCATCAGTGAATAGTTTTAGTTTATGTGCATATCCTGGCTGAGCAGACATGTTATCTTTGTCACTAAAGAAAGAATATTACACATTGAAGATTCACAGGGAAAAGGCAGATTCAAAAATATTTTTTGTCGTTGTTTGTTTGTGGTTTTTTTTTTTCAAATATGTTTCAGGGTAGAAACATATTTGAAAAAATCCTAAAAATAGATGAGATTCCTGAAACAAACATGCAGTCTTGTGGAAAGCATGAATACTAGGTGATAATTAACATTTTTCTGTTTTCAGATTGGCCAATTGAAAAAAAAAAAACAACACACACACAAAAAAACCAAACCAAAACAAAAAAAAAACACAACATAACTCATAGGTTGTGAGGCTTTCTTTTTATCTCAGAGTAAACAAAACATTCTTCTAATTTGCAACTTGTGATTTTCCTTTTTTCTTACCTGCACTTTTCTTTTGTGTTTTTCTTTTCCTTTATAATAAGCTTAAGAGGGAAAACTGAGACATCAAAATAAGTATATATGATACAAAACAACTTAGTAAGAAATTCATAAGAAAACAATAATGGTGAAAGGTGTGTGTCTCAGAAGTGAGCACAGAACTGTAAAGCAGCTTGTTTCCTTTTTACTCTTAGTTATAAAAAATGTCCTTCCACATTTCTACTGATACTCTAGTGTTAAGAGGCTGTGCCAACCTGGGGTGCTGAAGTGTAGAAACATCTCTTTCCAATTCAATGTAATATTTCAGTGACTTACACACAGAAATAAATTATTAGGGTCTTTTCTCTTGGGAGGATGTGATTTTATTTATTTTTATTCTGAGAAATGCTCTCAAACTTCTGTTTCTAAAAGTTTGATCTGTATTTGGTGTGTCTAGTCAACGTCTTTCCACTCTTTGAAAGTCTTTCACAAGTGTATGTGAAAGATGAATTTTGCACAAAAACCTTTATTGATGATGATGATGATAGAGTTCACAAGAATCCAGTAACACTACTGTCAGAACTTAATTTGAGCTTTTAGGATCTGAGTTAGGGAAACCAATGAAACAAGTATTTTTCTGAATTGTGCAGCCTTACAGAAGGTAGGGGACTGCAGTTCTGATTTCCACAGCTCTGCATTTATAGTACTTTTCCTGTGCAGGTTTCCTTTTTAAGTATAATTGCAACTTTAAGAGAAAATTAAAGAGGCAAGGCAGCACTGGAAATCATTTATACTATTATATTCGAAGTTTGACTCATGTATTTATTGGTCAATCATGATGTAATTGAAAGCTCCACAATGCCTTATTTATGTAGGATACTAAGATTTTATCTGCAACTAAAATGGCATGTACGTTCTGACTGTCAAATGCGTATTTTTGTACTGCAAGACAGTATATGAACTAGTGAACTAAAACAAGCGTAAGTTAACATCAATTTTAATAAGATAAAATAGGAAATAGTAGTGTAGGAGAGAGGTGACAGAGAGCTTGCAAATCTCACGCTGGAAAAAAAAACAAACAACCTGCATCAGTCAATAATATTATGCAAGTTTAAGTGCCACAAGTCAAACAAGGGACAAAATTGGCCTCAGCTACAAAGACAGCGGCGTGCATACCCTTTGTGCCCTGAAACAGGATCTAAGGGTGGCCAATTAACAAATGTGTAAAAAGAGAAGAAATATTGGACCACAAGGAATTCTGAACTTTTTTTGCTCAGTAAACAGAACTACATGGAAAGGATTCATCAGCCCTATAACAAAGCAATGCCATTAGTAACACATAAGCAATTTTGTTGTGGAATTTATCTCAGAAGCAAATAATACTGTTTTTTCTGAGAGTCCACAACAAGAATGAGATGTGAGGATCTTATGTAATATTTAAATATTTCCTTCTAATCTCTCTGTATTAATAAAATAATGATATTTTCCAGTTAAACAGACTTAGCCTATCAAGACTGGGGAATAAAATGTAATAATATAAAGTAAAAAATATTAAATTCTGCAATTCAAGGCTTATAAACCCTTCTTTTTTGTCTGCTGCATCAGTTATTAGAGACTAAAGAGCTAAAACTAAAGTGCAGTTCTAAACAAACCACATGTAGAAATGCCAAAGTCTAATTAATAGATAAGCATCAGCAAGCACATTCTCAGAGCTGTGACTGAAGCTGTGCTGGGAATGTGAGTCTGTCTGAAAGTAGGAACTGTTCTTTTTCCCGTTGAATAGGAACAAAAGGGCCAAGGTAGGTTGTGTTCATATGTTGTTCCTCTGTTCTTTCAGGCATGCATAGATGTAAAATGGTGTTAACATCAGCAAATAAAGATGTCAGACTAAATAACTGTCAGGAACACTTGTGTCCAAGCAGAGCAACTTCCACAAGTTGAGTTTGGATCTCCTCACACTCTCTAGTTGGAAAGATAGAGCTTCATCTGATTCTTGCCTAGTTTTTGTTTGCCCTTTTTTTTTTTTTGTCTTTTCCCACTTTTTCATATTTCCATAGCATAGAAGTATGTCTTAGAAAATGGAAACATTCAATTTTGAGAAGGGATTTTCAAAGTTGCAAGCGAGTTTCTTTTTGCCTGTTTATTTTAATGTGAAAAGGGTTGTAATGTTTATATTATTTCCCTTTATTGCTAAATATACATAACATATTTCTAAGTAAGTGTTCTGCATGTATTTGAAATGGGACTTACACCCTGTTGCTACTATTATTTTTCCAGATACCTGAAAATGATGAATTGTTTGTTGTTCATCTCAGGAGTGTGGAGGGAGGGGCTGAAATCAACACCACAAGGAATTCTGTTCAGATTAATATTAAGAAAAATGACAGCCCTGTGCGATTTGCTCAGAGCACTTACATGGTGCCTGAGGAAGTCGAAATGCTCACAATTCAAGTGATTCGTGGTAAGGATGACAGTGGAAAATTAATTGGACCTGATGAATGTGAAGTCTCCGTCAGTTACACCATCATAACTGGGAATTCAACAGCACACGCGCAGCTCAATTTAGACTTCCTAGATCTTCAGCCAAATACAACTATTGTCTTCACACCTCTAGTTCATGAAGTATATATGAAATTCAAGATCCTTGATGATGCCATACCAGAAATTGCTGAGACCTTCCAAATTATGCTCCTTAAGGACACGTTACAGGGAGATGCTGTTTTGGTTAATCCATCTGTTGTTCACGTCACCATCCAACCAAATGATAAACCCTATGGAGTGCTTTCAATCAACAGTATCCTGTTTACTCAAACTGTTATCATTGATGAAGACCAAATTTCAAGGTACTACAGATCTTCAAACAGTATCTCGTCATGTTAAGGGATTTGTTTGGCACTGTAAAGCATCCTTAGGATTTCACTGACAGTAATTATAAAATCAGTAGTGAAAAATTAATATAGAAATCACCTACTGTGTAATTATTATAAACGATATAGAATTTTCAAGGGAGAAAATGTCTAATTATGCAGAAGTATTTTAATATTTATGAACTATATATGAGAACTGTAAATATTTAATGACATTATCAAAATACTGAAAAACCCTTAATCTAAAAGATGGATCAGTGAAGTTGTGATGCGGCCACACACCCATTCATACAAGTGGAAAATATATTTCAGGCTTCCTTTCCCAGTAAATCTTTGTCTATACTGTATTTAAAGTCAGTCTCTGGTTAAAAAATGGTGGTGAGTGTCTTCTGTGAAGTACTGAATACCCATAGACTTCCAAAAAAGTTAAATACATGTAATTTTACAGATAAATTAAAAACAAATCTCCACACAAATCTTTACAAGCAGAACTAATATCTATACAATATTGCCAGTTTTAGTAAAAATGTCCACTGCTAGCTAGTGATGGTGGTTCATCCCCAGAGAAAGAGGTAATGTATCAACCTATGATTTTATGAACAATTTCTAGTATGTAGAGCCCAGCACTTCAATATTCACTTTTTTTTTTTTCTTTCTTATACACAGATACAGGAAACGTGACATTTCCATAATCACAAATATTGATAAATTATATTTCAGTGCATAGGCAAATAGTTGAGTCACTTTATTTTAAATAAAATCATTATTTAAACACTCATGCCTGACAATTGTATTTTGATATAGTCCATAAAACAGTGTAGAAATTTAGTTGAGAAAAAGTTTTCTGAAATTTAACATCTTTCCTGAGAAAAAATATAAACATGCCAACTTTCCTCTTCTCAGTATCTTTCTTACTGTAAACAAAATAAATTTTAACTAATGTCTTTAGATATATTACTCATGTCTTTATGTATATTATCTCATGAATAAGCAACCTGAGAAAAGTCTACTTCTGTGGTATGATTTCACAAATTTTAAGTCCTGACTCAAATGTCAGTAGCAGCAGTTAATATCGATTCCACTGAAGTCAGTATAAATCTTCCAGGGAACAGATAGCTAAGTAAACCGATATTAATTATAATTGCATGTTACAGATTTTTATTTTCATTCAAAACCACAGGTTTGAAGGGATCACGATCGTAAGAAATGGTGGAACACATGGAAATGTTTCTGTGACCTGGGTCATAACTCGAAATAGCAGTGATCTGTCACCTGTGACTGCAGACCTTGTTCCAGAGACCGGGGAGATACATTTTGATCAAGGACAGATGCTGGTCACACTTTCACTGACCATTATTGATGATAACATACCAGAAGAAGCAGAGCCCTATCTTCTGAAGCTCTTAGCTCATACAATACAGGGAGGCGCAGAAGTCAGCGAACCATCTGAGGTAAGTTTGATTTCAGAACTTGTTTTGAGGAGGTGATAGATAATAATTAGGGAGTAGGATTAGGATTAGGATCCACCAGTTTTGGTGGATTGGCTAAATTGAAGTAGTTGTGCTTGAGTTTAAGTGAAGCAAGCTGATGTATTCTCAGTATAAAGAGCCACATCCAAAGTCTTTGGCTTAACATATTTTATAAGGCCAGACCTATTTAATGCAGTAGCATTTAGCTTAGAATATTCCCATCATAAATATCATTGCATAACTGCTATCTTGATTGGTTGCTTGCTAAGAGAAGGTTGAGCATTTATTTTCACTTGCTTATTTGCTGTAGGTACTGGAATGTTTTACACAGAGTAACAGCTTCAAGAGGATGGCTTAGTGATTAAGACTAACCTCTGAACTTTTAAATAAGGGGTAATTAGCATTACTGACAATTCTGTGACTCAGGTCCCTACTTTGCTTTTTGAACATATGATTGGAATGAATTTGGTGAATTAAATGATTTTTTCACAGTCTGAAATATATTCAAATTATTCACTTTGGCTGCTGAACCAAAAATCAGTTATTCAAAGCTCATTCTGACATAGATGAGGCATAGCAGGAAAGTTGCTGCTATCAGTGGTGTGCTGCTTGTGCACAAGCAACACTTTGGGGCTGTCAATCTGATTTCTTTCTTGAGTGCCAATTCACTAACGATAAAAATGTATGATGACAGTCAGGACATACTTTCATGAAAACGTGAAAACTGTGGTGTATATTAATTGTAGCATTGAGTAAGTGATGCTGTTTTCTGTTTTGCAGCTTTTGTTTTACATTCAGGACAGCGATGATGTTTATGGCGTAATAAAGTTTTATCCTTTGGAGAATCAGAAGATTGAAAGTAATCCAACAGGACGCTTTTTATCCTTGAGTTTTGTAAGGGAGAAAGGAACAGTTGGAAATGTGCAGTTAGTTTATACTGCACTGTATATTCCAGCTGGAGCTCTGGATCCTGAGAGAGCAAAAGATGGCATTCTAAATATGTCTAGAAACAGCATCCTCCTGTTTCCAGAAGGAAAAACACATCATACTTTGAGTATACCAATAAGAAAAGATGCATTTCTTCAAAATGGTGCTCATTTCCTCATACAGGTATCTCAGCTGTTTTGTTTTTGGTTTTGTTTTTTAGCTTATTTAATATGAGGAATATGATTCAATAATTGATCCTTCCCCTTGACTGTAATTTAAATGACCATTCCTGTAAAAAAAAAAAAAGTGCTTAGCTCTGAAGCAAAGATTTTCTTATTTAAAAAGACATCTTTCATAACTATGCTATAAAGTTTTCTATCCCTAATCATTAGTAATTAAACAAATTTTAAAACTAAAGAGGATTCAGGTACTAATCATGGAATTTATCAAAATGAGATCAGCGTTGTCTGTTGCTTGCCCCTTGAAGCATGTTTCTGCTTGGCCTCTGACTTGGAACGTGAAAAAAATAAGGTTCTTAAAATTAAATTACTGAAGCAGGAAAAATTTCAGAAATGACATGCAAGTAAATGTATCTTGGGCTTGATACAGGTCCTTCTCCAGCAGGTCATCCCCCAGCCTGTACTGATACTTGCGGTTGTTCCTTCCCAAATGCAGGACTCTACACTTGCTCTTGTTAAACCTCATCTGGTTTCTTCCTGCCCAACTCTCCAGCCTGACCAGGTCCCTTCCAACCCCTACAATTCTGTGATACTGTGATCTTTGCTCTTCCAGCTGAACTATTCTAAATTAAAAAGGGTCAAATATACATTATATATTATATGTATATTATATTGCATTTATATATAAATTTGTTAGGAGAACTTACTTTTTTTTTTCCCTGTATAGTTTTCTTCACTTTTTTCTTTCCTTTTTTTTTTCTATCTCAATTTGTAAAAGATAACTTTTATCATCGTTGAAGGTGTTGATGTTATATCCATGAATTTCAAATTTGCCAGGTTTTATATTTTCCTTATAGTCTACCAAAGACGTTGTAATCACTTCTAAGACCTTTGAAAGATTTCCTCCCTCCACATCCTTCTCCCTACATTCTCTTACAGGAGGAATAATGAGAACAAAAAGTTTTGCCAGAATTATATTGTTTATCTAATATGCAATTTTATTTATTTATTTATTTATGGCATTCACAGTTAGATTAGGAATTGCCTTCTGAAATACTAGAACACGTTAGTATGTTTTATGATTGCAAGAGGTTTGAGAGATCCACAAAATTCTTAAATGTCTAATTCCATGTATTCAATGTTTTTTTTTTTTTTTTTTTTTTTTGTCCTTTGACTGTAGTCAAGACACACATCTGATAAATATTTCAGAATGTTCAGTCATTCCAAGCACTTTGCCTGGATTTTCAAACTGTAGATTCCAATCTGTTTTTTTTTTTTTCTGTACTTTCTCCATGAACTATAAATAAAATCTTTGTTTGAAGAAATTAAATCAGAGGAGCTTTCCAGCTCAAATAATTAATTTAGAAACTCATAGAGAAGGAAAACACCACTATTTATCACTGTGACAATCCTTCTGCATCGTGAATAAATGATAATCTCAGTGAACATGTTTAGAATGAGTTGTACTTAGGCAAAATAAAGAATTGACTCAGGAATCAGCAGAGAAGCAAATGAAACTGTAGGATGAATAAAGGTACAGGAGATAATGTTAATGTGAGATATATTCCTTAGTGACACCTTCAATTAAATAACGTGCTGTAATCAGAGATGCGGTTTTTGGTATAGCTAGGAAGATTAACTCTGAAAATTAAGCTCATAAACTAATTGTTATTGTTCAAATAACTATATATTTTTTTCTCTTTGTACTGGTTTCCTTTAAAAGGTACTAAAGGAAACATTGCAGAAAGAGTAAAATCTCTGTTCTTTATTGATTATTACTTTATTCCAAAGGTACCATACAGGATCCAAATACAGCATACACTTTAAATAGAGCAAATTGTTTTGGCTGTGTAGTATTTCAGAAAGTTTACTGAGCTAATAACCGCACAATGGTGCACTTTCATCCTGTTAATTGCAGAATCGGGGCCTATGCTAGGAGAAAGCTCAGAAAAGAGGAGAAACAAACAGTGCCATCATCTGTTCTTCAGACTTTTGATAACAAGTTGGAATGGTTGAGAATCAGTTACTAAATACAGTATTTGTAAAACATTTCCATCTATCATCAGATAAATGTTCATGCATATTTCTGGGTGTTACTCAAGCAGTTGTGGAACAAAATATGATACAGCCCACATATTTATAGAGTTTGGTTTCAAGAACTGTAAGACTTTAAAAATCATCTTTTGAAATGGTGAACCATGATTACTATATGAATTTAAGAAAGGCCACTATTTTATCCCCAAAAAATAAAGCTTTACTCTATGATAACACCTGATAACTCCAAGAAAAAATGTCAGTGGGAGTTTATGCCCCAGTGAAATGTTCACAGAAATATATGCAAATCTGTTATGGAAACATTTATTGTAATGATGCATGTAGACAGAATCACATGGAATAAATAATATTTAAAGGAAATAATTAAACAGGCAAGTTCTGCTTTCCTTGGTGTGTCACTACTGGTGCTGGGCTTAGCGAGTGATGCTTCCCTTTTAAAGAAAAGGATGAAAAAAAATCTATTTCCTCTTAGTATCTATAATCTATCAGAAATGCAGTGACAAGTAAAATACAGTTTTGAAATACTGTACTGAATTTAAATTCTTAATGTGGCTCTGGTAGTTCTTAGATAGAGAATTCCTTAAAATTTTGTGGAGAGGAAAGAAAAGTGGATTATTATTTGGCTGTTTGATCAAGGGCTGTAAATTATTATGACTTCAGTGATTTCCCTAGATTTTTATCAATGCAAGCCACAAAAAATGATGTTAGACAATTGCCTATGCTGCTCATCAATGACTGTTGTTAATAGCTCTAGTAATGTGTCAGCTGATCTGGAACAGAGTCTCTCTCTCTGGCTTGATCTGTGTTTAATTACATACACTAACATGATTTGTCTGGGAGGTGTACCATTCTGCTGACAGCTCAACAATATCCACTTAATTTCTTTGACATGTCTACTTACAAATTTTTATAACAGCAGTGCTATCAGTAGGAAGAATTTGCTCTGGAGATGTATACTTCCTTTATATGAAAATTACTCTGAAATGTCAGAACTGTTCTGACTTGGTGCTGAGGCTTCTTATTTCTCACTTTTCTTTTACTTTTTCCTACAGCTGGAAGGAGTTGAACTGGTGAATAGAATTCCTCTAGTCCCATCTGTGAGTCCTAGATTAGGCGAAATTCGAAATATTTCTTTGAGGATTACTCCAGATATTGCAAATGGAGAAATAGGCTTTATTAGCAATCTACCGATTATTCTTTCTGAACCAGAAGATTCCCCTGCTACGCTGGTAAGTAAGCCTTTTTATATTGTCTTTTGCTATGGAAAACCTATTTGGAGAAGGTGGAGTTTGCTGTATTCAGTGTAGCATTTGACAATTAATGTGAGGAAAAGCCTTCCTGTAAGTTCTGTCTTATCCTAAATATTCTCTTCTTTAAAAAAAAAAAAAAATGCTCTGAAATAATCTGTTACTGATTTCCAGAGAACTGAGATTGGTCTTTGCTTTCTGTGTAAGTATCTAAAACCAGTTAGCCCTTGATGCTCACACAGAGCAAAAGATACTGCAGTTAGTCTCTCTCACCAATTGCGAGCATAGTCATGTAAAGTAGGACTGAGACAAATCCTGAATAAGATAGATCATTTCCCATTCTCAAATTAGAACTGGCCAAACTTTTGTTTTTATTATTATTTATTCAAATAGTAATTTGCAAGGGAGTAATCGGTTTTGCATCTACTTTTGCAAGTCACAACAAATTAATGTGTTTCACAGGTTTCCATTGCATTGCATCGAGATGGGACTGATGGTCAAGCAACTGTGTTCTGGAGTTTGAAACCCTCTGGTCCCAATCAAAAGGCGGTAACACAGGATGATATAAGTCCTTTTAACGGCTCCGTGGTTTTCTTATCTGGACAAAGTGATACCACAATTAACATCACCATTAAAGCTGATGATGTACCTGAAATGAACGAAACTGTGTTATTAACTTTGGACAGGTATTGTACCCTATTCTCTATTCATATGTATCAGCTGCAGTACTCGATTTATGCATAACAGATTAGCACAGTGTTAATTACATGGTATTGCTTGCATTGTGTTGATATGTGTCTGAAGAAATAGTGGGCCCTTGTTTCAGACTGTGTATGGGTTCTTTGACTGGAGATCAATGTAAGAAACCATTTTGCATTTATTATCTAATGACTTAACTGTTTATATTTTCATGAAAATTCTGTATGCTATTTAGAAAGTTCTTTCAGTTTTGATCTTTTTTATAGCTCTTGGTTTTAACACTTTTTTTTTTTCGGAAAAATAATATTTAGTAAGATAATGGGAAAAACTAAAGTGAGAACTAAAAAGCAATGCAGAACTTTTTCTGTCAGAAAAAACATTTATAACTTGGGTGTCACTGTAGAATTAGACTTGCAGTTTATTTGTTTGATCTGCATGTTCAATATTCCTTGATAATTAGATACTTCTGTCAGCTCATAGCCCCCAGAATATCCCAGTGTGACTATTATTGCAGTCTTCTGCTAATGAGAATGCAGTGGGGTTTCTGAAGCACAGTGTTCTGGTCTCCCTTCTCATCTAGTGGAGGATTTTAGGATAACAGGCTGTAAGGGCCCTCAGGTGATACTATTATCTGCATGTGAACACTGTTCAGAAAACTTAAATTAGTTTATAATCAGGAGTCTTTTCCCTCTTTGAGTTACTAACAAGAGTGTCTTGGCTATATCGTCTGTCCTGCTTCCCACAGCTCAGTTACATAAGTAAATACAGAAATACCACCACACGTGCTCTTGTATTACCTCCTATTTGTCTAAGGTACATTTTCCACTTTTACTGAAAACATACTACAGTGGTCTGCCAGCACCAGCTTCCACACTGAACATCTACTACTTACATAGTCCTTACCTTATGCAGAAGAAGTATTTTTATTCTGTACAGGAAGCGTAGGCTAGCTCTTAGATATCCACAACAGATATCCACAGTGATTCCACATTAGCAAACAATAGGCAAGAAGCTCCTCACGCTGTTGTTGATCACTAGAAGATCCCATTTCAGAAAACATGGTTTTCGAACATCTTTATGGCACACAGGGAAGATGTTATTCCTTTGCGGGATTGGCTTGCTTGATTAAAAGGTGGCTGGTTAATGCATGTAGTTCAGAACTAGTTATTTTATTCTACCTTGGCTACTCATTACATTAAAAAGGCAATCCTTTTCAGAATAAAAACAGAGACTATTGCAAGCAGTTCTCCGCTTTCTTTCTGTGGGAGAAACTGGTTTGTCTCAAGGAATTTTTTTAGAGTCTCTGGCACAAAGGGGGAAACTAGGATTAGAAATGATGGTTCAAGTTTTGAGTGTAAGGTGGCCAAGAATGCAGAGTGGTATTGAGGTAAACAAGTAAGTAGATAGAAGTAAGCAGCATGAAAGGGTAACTTTTTTGATTCACGTGTGTGAAAGTACAGTTTTCTGCCATTTATCCTGAGTTACAACTGTAGGCTATACCTTGAAAATGGTGGCTGCAACAGGGATTGAACTGGCAGCTGAACAAATACAACCAGTGTTCTGCTTTTGCTGTGTATGGTGCAAGCCGTAGGCTCTGTTGATCATGAAGTGGATGGTGAAAAGTGTGCCAACAGTAAGCAGCTTTCCCACACTTGGCAGGGTCAGAGAGTGAACCGAGGAACAGGTGGTCTGTCCTGGAAAAAGAAGTAAGCAAGGAGGAGATAGAATCTGAACTTTTCTCTAGACCTTGGTAGCATCCCTCACTTCAACTAATTAGCAGAAGCCAAGAATGAAATGACTGCAGAGATCATCCTTTCAGTACTAGACATGACTCTTCAAATTAGGGTTGAAGGATACTGGCAGGGTTACGTGTACGCCCGTGCTATTGCTTTCAGCCTGGTTGGTATTTTGTGGACAAATAGAAGATTTCAGTTTCCGAGGCTGGCAGCCAGCACCTCACAGCAGTAGTGAATGAGCATGAAAACAAAGATGCACTGTGCTGTAGATGTGCTTGTACTGTTCCGTAAATTGTAGCATAAGTCAGCGAGAAAAGAAAGCATGTAAGAACTTTAATGAAACTACAGACATAGACATATGTTCATAAGCATTCAATGTATTGCAATTATTAATAGCACGGGTAAAATAATCAAAATAATTAGTTCTAACAAGGATGTATTATTTACGGCTTAGTGGTATTGTCAAGGCAGTTCAATTTTAAATAAGCTTTAAGTGCATCCATAACTATGTTTTTTCCAAGCCATTAAAAACAATGTTATCCTTTCTTGCTTTATGCTCTCTATACTTAGACCACAGATATTAAAACTAGCTCTGAATTTTGTCCACAAACTGGAGGAAAATGTATAACATGAAAAATATGATTCCAAAGAACACAGATGAGTAATGATGAGTAATGAAGGAGCAAGAGAGTCTTGTATCTGCTGAAGCTTCTCTATATTTTCTTTTTTTAGGAGCAGATTCAGGTTGAATGCCTGCCCTATCTGAATAGGCCTGAATTGAGACCAAGCATAAATAAAACCAGATGTCTGTAGTGAAATCTATGTGAGAAAGGAAAGACCTTGGTCTTCTTGATGAATGTAGGTGGAACAGGCCATGGAAATTGTGTGTGTGCTTTGTGAGAGCATATATGCATACTAGGGCTGTTCATTTTACCTGGTAAGCACAAACAGAAATCAGTTTTTTTTAAATCTGATTGCTGTTTTTTCCTTCTACACAACGTAATCTCTCACTGGCAGTTATCAGCCCCCCAGTTAAGGTGCAGACAGCTATCAGTTTGGCACCTGGCACAACCAGAGGGCCAGAACCTGCAGGGTATGTGGGCTGGGGACGTGGCCTGTGTTTGTGCTCATGAGTGAGTGGTGGTGAGACTGAGAACTTGGAGACTTTGGGATCTGGGGATAAATCACTTTTATTTTGTGGAAGTGATAATCAACAAACAGACAACTGTTTAGGCAGTCCTTATGCTCCAGCATTTTTTGAGTCTTAACTCATGGAAGTTAGGATGCCAGAACAGATCCATATGCATATGTTACGACATAAATCTCATTTACTATATATAATAAACTGAAGCAACGTTATTTGAAGATTTTTATTGTTCTAGTGATTTCTGTGATGGGATACAGATTTCCATAGGCTGACATTCTGTCATCAGTTTATGTGGAAAATGATTAGACCTATGAGTTATGAAGTAATTTTTTGAAAATTACAAATGTAAAATACAGACTTGACTATTTCACTGTGAAATATCTGGCAGTTTTTAAACATTTTTGGGTTTTAGAGGTTGCTACATGTCAAAAAGTTAGAAAAGCATAGGAGGGCCATTTAAATCACTGTGTAGTGTTGATGGACAGGGCTTAAGGGTTTATGTGTTGTGGGTTACTCACTGCCATACTGCTTAATGGAGCTAGGATTTTCTCCTTACTTGGTAATTCCCTTTGGTTAGTGTCTGTTTCAAAACCATATCTATCTTACTTATGTAAATTTTCATAGAATCACAGAATAGCTTGGGTTGGAAGGGACCTTAAAGATCATCAGTTTCCAACCCCAGTGCCATGGGCAGGGATGCCACCCATTAGATCAGGTCGGCCCACAGCCTAGTCCAACCTGGCCTTGAAAACCTCCAGGGATGCCTCAAGGGTTTGATCAGACTGCGTTTTAACGGGGAAAAAGTCATTTGAAAATAGTAGAATGTTGAAATGAGTGCGCTGGACACCTACTGCTTGTTTTCATTACTTCTCAAAATAACAACATATCTCTCCTGCTATGACTCAGAAAAATTAAAATAGCCTCAAAAATCAAATAAATGATGGATTAAACCTGGAGAGAAGGTGTTTCCTCTGATGAGAGGCACTATGGAAAGTCTAATGTGGCAAATCCTACTTTAATGCAGTTCTTTAGAGCTAGAGCCTGCCTCTAATTAAATCAGTAGATAATCCTGAAAAAATTGAAGAGGGGGTGAACACTGAATGCAAGCAAATTGAGTAATGTTCCACAAGCAATTTCACTTCCCCCTTTTTGAGATACCCTGATAGAAAAGAAAGTCTTTTAGAGAAGTGTGGTTTAATAATGACAGCCATGTAGATTCACAGTGGAAATTAAGTTTCTCATGTGTCTTTCAGAACACTCAGGTTCTGCAGAAATTCCAGATTTTGTCAAAAGTTATTAACTTCAAAGCTATTTTTCATTTATTTATTTAATTATTTTGTGGTTCTAGTTAGTTCTTAACATTGAAATTCTCATGGTACCTTAAACTTAGTCAAAACTCTAATTTCTCCTATTTTCTTGTACTGCATGTTTAAAAAAGTGTAAGAAACATTTTGAAGCTCCTGTCAGTTGTCCTAATTCATCTGTAGTTCTTGCTACATAATAATTATGATTTTTTTTACTGAAAGAATTTCCCTAATGATCAGTCATTTCACATTAGTCTTGTTGTATAAGAAATGCTTTACACACTTTGAGGTTGTATTTCTTTTGGCAGCATCATAAGCATTGCCAGGGTTTACTGTCTGTGACGATATGAAACTTCATGTCCATACATAGCCATTTTACAGGAAAAAATAAGCTGAGGATAAAAACAGGGAAGTGGCTTTCCCAGTGATTGGTATCACCTTATTCCTGGTCAAGAGTTCTTTTCACTAGCTGGAGGAGCTGCTGGCCACGGTTAAGCCACCATGTCAAAGCAGCTGTTTTAACTTTTATTGCTGCTTCTGAATAGCCCTCTTTGTCCTGTTTCCATACTGCTGTCAGAGGAACACCTAAAGAGCTGGTTTCACATACCACGAGGAGTGAAACGGGACTGAACTGGACCCGTGTAGTGTCAGGCAGTCTGGGAGCATCTCCTCCGTGGTGTAAGGGTGGTATATGAACGCCCCTCTGTTCTTCGAGGTTGGAAGTGCACGTGGCAGGGGATGGGGCTGGTGTCCTGGCAGCTCTCTGGTGGCACGGACCCTGTGTCCAGCCCCGTAGCTCCTCCGGGTCGATCTGAGCTGGCTGCTGGAAGTATTATGCAGCTATTTGCTGAACGCTTCACCTTGCCTGGTTTAGCCCTGTATGGACTTAGGTTTAGCACATGAAGAGTACACTGAACCGAAAAGCAAGCATTTGGATTAAAAGGATAAAAGTTTGCAGGATGTGAGTATGATAATTGCATTACAATGTAATTGTTCAAAACAATAGAATTGGGATTTTTTTTTTTTTATTATTCCTAGAAAAAAGTAAACCTGTGAGAATACTTTACAACAAACATTTTGGATTTAAATTTAAAATGTACTTTCCTAATTTATCTTTGTTCTCTTAATTCTTCTTTTTTTTTTCAATACTATTTTTTAAAAATTTCTTGTTAGGGATATGCATTCTATGTTATGAAAAGTTACATGTATATGCCTTAGAGTATAGATATAAAGAATACTACTGAGTGCACCATTCTTCGAATCACAGAATGGCTCAGGTTGGAAGGGACCTTAAAGATCATCCACTTCCAACCCCTCTGCCATGGGCAGGGATGGCACCTACTAGATCAGGTTGGCCACAGCCTCATCCAACCTGGTCTTGAATACCTCCAGGGATGGGGCAGCCACAGCTTCGTTCATTCATTGTTTGCTTAACAGCATCTTGGAGCTGGAAACCTAAACCTAGCTGCTTCTATTAAGTTTCTGCATAGGATGTTTTATGACTTTTTGGAGAAGTAACTAACATTACTGTGCCAGGGCAGTGATAGCGGTCTGACCACTCATGATATCAGCCAGAGAAAAAAAATGACCAGATAATAAATAAATAAACAAACAAACAAACAAATAAGTAAATAAATAAAAGGATCCAGGTGTTCAAGATGGGGTTTGTATGGAGAAACCACCTGAACAATGTTCTTTTTTACCAGTTGATGGACTGAATTTTACTGGTTGCTTCCTGACCTGAAAGCTGTCTAGGTTTAATACATATCAAAAGCTCACTTGATATAGTGATTCATTTTTATTTTCTGTTGTAAATTATTTTACTAACAGCTTAGCGATATAATTAAATTTTAGCATTACCAACTCTGGAATCTTCTCCTTGATCTTTTCATTGTGTTAATATTTTGCTGTTTTTTGAATGCTTTTGCATGTTTCTGAGGGAAGGGAGAATGTCTCAATATATACCTAGCTTCAGTGAATATCAATAACAAATTTCAATTAATTCAGACTTCCTATTCGAAAGAACGTCTGTGAATGTATTTACTTCTCAGAATTTAGAGTGAACTCTTGTCTGTATTGAATTCCAAATTTAAATTATTTTTGAGATTAGTGGAGCCCAATTATCACCTTACAAACACTGTTTTAATCTGTTTTTGGTGCTTTGATAGACGATACAGTTTTTGTATTTAATGTATTTTTGATTAAGAAAGCCAAAATACATGATTACTATTGCAGAATAATGCTGCCCTTTTGACTGACTTCATGTGGCAGTTTTGTTATAAATGCTTGGTTGAAACTTGATTTAATTTTTTAACCTTTTGATTAGCAAATACCTTTTCCTTTCCCCTTTTTCTTTTTTTTTTTTTGTCCCTTTATTTCCTTGTCCCCTCTTTTTCCCCTTTTTCTCCTTCTGCTTCTCTTTCTTATATTTGTATTTATGTTATACATGTATATATACTACTTTGGTAATCTGATTAACTAAAAAATTGTTGTAAATGAGGTTTGCTGTGATTTTGTGCCTAATTACTTTTCCTTGTGTACCCATCAGTACTCTTTCTGTGCTTATCTGTTTTTATCATTACTTTGTCAGACTGATGAAACACCATATCACAGAGGCACGTAGATGTATTTCCCTAATAAAGGGTTATAATCGTGGATGGCTGCTGCAGTTGTGATCACGCAGTCAGTAATCAAGCTCTTTGAGGAGGGCTTGGTAGGGAACACCTTGAGTGGCTCTTGACATGCTGAATTGGTCATGGGGTCACTCCTCCTAAGTGGGAACTGCCCACTTGCTGGCCTTTGTCAACAGGAAAATGCCAAGCAAGCAGGGTTCCCATAAAAAGAACATTATAAACTTTTGGAAAGTAAAAAGAAAGCCTTCTTTTTTTTCTTTTTCTTTTTTTTTTTTTTGTCCCTTTTGTTAGTTTTTTGTTCTTTTATAAGATGGGTAGTATTGAAATTTTAGTAAGTGGCACTTTCATTACTTTCTACATCCTCTTTTTTTTTTTTTTTTTTTCCTCTGTGTTGACAGGGTAGAGACAGAAAGGTTTGTCGTGTTCTTTGGGTAAGTGCGGTGAACTGTTTTCTGTCCTCAGTGAATCAATGCTTTGTTTTAGAAGTGGTTGGTTTGGACAGAAACTGTCTTTATCATTTCTTTCCCCCCCAAGAATCACGTCTCTGCATCTCTTCAGACAACGCATGCTTCCCCTTTGGTGTTTCGTTTGATGGCATGGGGTTCTTGCTTGAAGGCATTTCTTTATGTAGGATCTGTGAATGATGAAAGTTATGAATGCATGGCTCAGTGTTTGATATTTGAGTGTTTCATGGAATAATGAATTAATTGTTTTAAACTGCTACAAATACAGTTTGCCCCAACTAAATGGCTGAACTGATTAGAGTTACAGAGTAATTTTCTCTAGTCAAAGACAAGGAAAGTTATCTTGATTTAGACTAACATGCATATAATTTATATAACACAGGTTATTTTTTCTACCGACTTTTTTTTTTTTTTAAACATGTAACAAACATGAGCACGTTACTCTATTAAATAGGTATTACCTATTTTGCATCCTGTACCCTGTCCTGTAGACTGTGCTACAACAATGCTAAGTTGTTTTTGTGTGTGTAGGTTCCAGTTACTTAAAACGTGCTTCTGGACACAGTTCTGGGCCTGATTTCAAAAACTGGATATAATAGATCACATTTCTTCATGAAATAGTGTTTGATAAAGTCTAGGTTGTAGCACAGTGAAAGCACAAAAATATGTACAGTATGCAGGACCACGATTTCATTGAAAAATACAATACTGACAGGAAACGTGAAAGATGCAAAGGAATCTAAGTACCTAAAACTACATGTAATAAATCATATGCAGACCATCAATCTGAAGGTGTATTCTTGATGCATCCTGCAATAGTGCTTCTCTGGAATTTTTAATATAAGAAATTTAAAATGATGAAAATTACTGCTTCTGAGGAAAGGCAAGCAAGTAATATGCAAGGTTCATTACTGTTATCAGATACTGCCCATTCCTGTCACAGAGTACGATCAAGATGGTGTAGGAGAAGCCCAGAGAGAGAAATCCTTTACTGAGAGGAATCTGAAGTATGCGTATTTGGTCAACGTACTTCATTCTTGCACCATTCAGCATGTGCTTTAAAGGAGTAATGAGAAAGGGGAATGAGTCTGAGCTACTGAGAGCAGGTCCAACATTTTGTAGAGTCAGACAGGGATCCTACAGGTAGTCTCCACATCTACAGAAGGCAGGCTAACACAGAGCTGAGGATGAAATCCATGGTATCGAGGGTCAAATTTCTGCCTCTTTATGTCAGTAGTAAACTTTGACAAACAAAGCAATAATGGAAATTTATGCTTTTCAGTGTAATCTCAGCATAGGTGATTTTGGAATTTCCTTTATACCTTGATCCAAGTACAAAGTAGTTCTGAATTTAACTAACTTTTTTTTTTTTTTTTTCCTGGCACTATTCTGTTTCTTTTCCTGTGTGTTGTGTGCATGTGTTATCAAAAACAGACAAACAAACAACAGAGTTACTAGCTATAAAAAGCTAATCAGAAACAAACAAACAAAAAGTTACTTCAGAGGCAATTATTTATTTTATTTATTTATTTATTTATTTTTTACGAATGGATAAAACATTCTGATGTTGTATCATTCTTAACTTGTTTTAATCCTTGTAGGTAACTGTTGGCTTTCATAATTTATTCATAAAATTTGTCAATATCCTGATCTCCTCTGTATGGATTTGCTAAACAGAGTTGCAACTTGAAAAAAACCTCTTACCTTCCTTTCTCAGGGTCAGTGTGGAAAATCAGATACTGAAATACGGGTTTACTACTTGTGAAATTACAATTTTGGAAAACGATGATCCTGGAGGAGTGTTCGAATTTTCTTCCTCTTCCAGAGGTCCCTACAGCATCAAGGTAGCTATCCGAGTAACGTCACTTAAACATTACAGACGACTTAGTTCTAACAGAGTGCTAGAAAAAGATTAATTTTATTTTTTTGCAGGAAGGGGAGTCTGTTGAGCTGCAGATTGTTCGCACTAGAGGAAGCCTCATCAGACAGTTTCTGCGCTACACTGTAGAACCAAGAGATAATAATGAGTTTTATGGAAGCACAGGAATTCTGGAGTTTAAGCCTGGTGAAAGAGAGATCATAATTACTCTACTGACAAGGATGGATGGGATTCCAGAGGTAAGAATTAATATTTTTCTCTCTTTAAATTGCATTCACATACATATTTGTTTGTCACTTACTAAAATATAGATGGTTTCACCTGTAAATACCAGCAATTTTTCTGTAACATTTGAAGGCTTTCTTTTTCTTAAGTGTGAGAAATAGATAGAGGAGGAGTGACTGAAAGGCCTATAAGATAGTCAAGCACCATATGAAAGCACTTTATATCAATACAAATCAGGTCTTGTCAGTCTTGCCTGAATATTCATTTCTCTGATATCTCTATTGTTTTGTAATCCCAGAAATCTGCACAATTTGAGGCATGTGTCTGTTGCTTTTCTCTTTGCTTTCTGCTTTTCTGTAGCTTGTTCCCTTTCCTGTGCATCAGCCATCCTGGATTCCATCAGGAAGTTTGCAAGGGTTTGATTTTACCACATTTATGTTAACATAAATTTTAGCTGCTGTGATTCAGCATTTTTTGCTGCCTTTACATGCACATTCCTATGCTGTATTTCGCATAAGCAGTTAGTTGTGTTTGTCTGATCCTGCTAATGAGCTGATCTAGGAGTAAGATGTCAGAAAGCCAGCTTTACAAAACATAAAGGTTTTAGGAAGGTTAATAATCTTTTTGTAGGGCCAGGTGGTCATCAGTCATGGATTGAAGGAGGGATGGAGGACCATATGATGAGGAAATCAGGGGATCACAGCAACTCCAACTTCAATTGCATAGGCTGCTGTAGAAATTCAGGTTTCTTTTCCCTACATACTCCAAAGAAAGGAGACATAAGAAGTCTGAACTCCACTACAGAAGCCAGGAACATAAGTTAATCTAGTAAAACTTAGGCACTAAAACAGCGGGTTATTTAATAGTTCCATTCCCAGTTTTTACTAGTTCATCAGCAGGCTGAGATAAAAGTATTTCCCTGCTTACAGCAGTATTATTAGACTAGGTAAGTCATCCTGCTGAAATGCTCAGGCAAAAACATACGAATTGTAGTGTCAGGACTAAAAAATAAGGAGGTCCTTTTATACTCTTCTATCTCCAAGAGTGGCCAAAAGCCACATACATGAGCAGGACATATATAATCACTTTCCTCCAGAATGCCATCCCAGCCTCCAATGGTGGGCAGTCCAAGGATGTCTGGAGTAATGGATGGTATCTTTGGGTGCCTTCAGATTTTCTTTCTGTTAATTGAAGCAGTTACGCTTTGAACGCAGGTAAGGTTTTAGCATCCATGACATTCTGTAGTACTGAACACCATTGTTTAATTGAATTGTATGTGAAGAACCAGTTCATGTGTGTTTCTTTACTGCTAACCACCAGCCAGTTTCACTGAGTTCTCCCCAGTGTAGAGTAATGCTGTTTTCTAGATAGATAAATGCAATATTTTTTTCTAATGTTCTCTGATACTTTTTTGAAAGTACCATGTCCCATTAGATTAATAAAGCCAGTTGATCAATTCTTTCTAAATTAGCATGCTGTCCATGGTTTAAAAATCTTTGCTTTACCTGTTACAAAGCCAGGAATCTTAAGAAGTCTTGGAGGAAAGAAAATTTACATTTCAGAGTGTGTTACAAACATTACTTGTGAAATTATGCGATTCTAAATTAAGTACACAAAATAAGTCCTTGCTTATAATAATAATAGACTTTTGGAGAAACTGATGCTTTTAGAGATAGAAAGTTCTAACAATTTCCTTTATTTGATAGCATTATACAAACGTTTATTGCATGTAGAATGTGTGTGATTTCATTTTAAGTTTGTATCCCTTTCTGCCTGATGGGGGACTGTGGACTATAGACCATTTTGTTTTTGATGTGGATGTTGAATATGTATTTTTGTTCTGACTGAGTTTCCCTCTTCTAGCTGGATGAGCTATATTCTGTGGTACTTAGTGGCTACAGTGAAATGCCAGGCAAGTTGGGGAATGCCACAATGGTCAATATAACCATTTTGAAGAATGATGATCCGCATGGTATCATTCAGTTTCTACCTTACGAACTAACAGTAACAATAAGTGAAAGCAAAGGAGAAGTCATCCATACCGGTAATTCCTTTTTATTAGAGTTACTTCTTTATCTGCTGTCTGCTTCTGCAAGTCTTATTTTCCCTGTTCTAGGATAACAGAAGTCTAGGAGACTTCTTACTAAAATCTCCACTCAGGACTTTACAGATTGGTACAATGCCAAGCAAGATGAGCAGCGGAGAGTGAAGTGGAGAAGTATGGGTGTGGAAAAACAGAGGGATTAACTGAGTAAAAAGGATTGCTAGAGAATTTTCCAGACAGGAGGGATGGAGTACTGATGTATGTGCAAAGTGCAACGTGGAGGTAGTAGCTCTGTTTGTGGAGAATGAAGAATGGGGTGTTATATAAGAGAAACGTAGAGTTAAATCTTCCTATGGGTGATTTTAATTGATCTATTCAGTTATCAATTACTTTTACAGGCAAGAATTAACATGTGAAATTAAAGCAGTTTGCACTGCTTTAGTAATCTGTCTTTGTGTGTCCTTTTCTGTAGCACTCCAACATGTTACTGGTTTCATAAGAAGTGAAATTGGTTATTATTGTATTTCCTTTTTCTCAGTTTCAGATGTTTCAGATGTTCCTTTTTGATTTCTGTTGCTCTGAATATGCACACTGACTCTGTTTATGTTTTTTAGCTGTTTACAGAGTTGTAAGAAATCAAGGAAACTATGGAAATGTTAGTGTGTCTTGGGTTGTTGATCCAGCATGTACCAATGACGTCTATCCAGAGCAAGGGACTATTTTATTTGATAATCTGGAGTTTTCAAAAAATATCACCATTTACTCACTGCCAGATGAGGTAAACACTTTTACAGTGTTTTGGGGTGAGAATATGGGACAAAGAGTAAGTACTAAAACATTAGAGTATAAGGAGAAAAAAGGAATGTGTGTTTCTCAAGAGCCTAATAACTTGTAGGAAATATCAAAATACTTGGGTAGAACTGAGATAATGTCTGCAAATCATAGAGAAATTTCAGAAGCTGTGCATACCTCTAAACAAAAAAGGTAGAAGCTGAGAGTAATTGTACTGTGGTAAAGTTATAGGAAAGTTTGACTGAAACTCGTATCTTGATAACTGGAATCCTAATTTCAATCCTAATCCTATATGCTGATAAATTTGAAGTAATATAAGAAAGATTACACCTAATGATAAATAAATAAAGCTGTAAAAAAAACTACATGTATCAGAAACATAAAACTGGAAGGTAACTTTTGGGTCATCTGTGCAAGATAAAGAGGAAGGGACTTACTTACAAAAACTGTAGATGGATGATAATTTCTGTATAACTGTATGAATTATCATCCCTCTTGAGACACATAAGGACTGACAAATAAAAACAACACTCAGAAATCTCTGGCTTATTAATCCCCCTAACTTTTCATTTTAAATTCTTCAGTGTTTTGTATGCTAGAAATTAATGTCTTAATACTTTCAGGTGCCTGAAGAGGAGGAAGTATTCACCATCAGTTTATTCAATGCTACCGGTGGAGCCAGGCTGGGCAATGTAACCACTGCAATTTTACAAATAACAAAGAATGATGATCCCATTTATTTTGCAGGTTAGATATTATTGTTTATAAATGTGGAATACATACACTACCTAAAACGGACTTTTTTCACAAACCAGATCATTGCGAAATCGTAATCCCAAAAGAGCAAGTGGAAAAGCTCCCCAAACTTTTTTTTTTTTTTGTATTTAATTTATATTTGTTTCCTTCAGAACCTTCCCATTTTTTTGTGTGTGTCATTTTTCTCTTTGTTGATGTTGAGATCAGTTAGGAGGCAAGGTACAAAATATTCTCTCGTACCTGAATTATTTCCTACCTTTATCACATACATCTTATTGTTTCATTGAAGAGGAAGATCCTACTAGAGAGAATTAAGAAAACAGAGCAAATGCAAGCAACTCAGGCTTGAACTCAGACAGATTTGTTGCTTTTGTATTTTCAGAACCTGTGACAGTGAGTGTTCAAGAAGGAAGTGTTGCAAACTTTACAGTCCTAAGGAATGGATCTGCTGATGTCGCTGTTGTTGTCCAGTATATTACTGTTAATGGAGATGCAACAGCTGAAGAGGGAGACTTTGTTCCCAGTGGAAAGAACAGTGTCATTTTGTTTGATGTTGGAGAAAGGGAGCAGAATTTATCTGTGTATATCAACGATGATGATACCCCTGAAACTGATGAAACATTTTATATTATCCTTTTCAATTCTACAGGTAAGTCTTCCTTTTTTTTTTTTTTTTTTTTGCTGGCAATTTCTTAGTATCTTGGTCTTATCATAAAGCAATATTTAAATGCCAAGAATTATACGAATAATGTTTGCTTCAAGATTTTTATACAATAAATGCATACTGTGTTTGAATTTTCATCCTTAATTATTTTATTGGAAACAAAAATCAAATGATAGAGTTGATACTTTGCCTGCAAAAACAACTGGAGTGAAAGTCCCTTTTCAAATATAAATGCTCCAAATTAGATGGACTTCAATACAAAAACACAAAGCAAAAAAAAAAAAAACAAAATTTAGTACCCAACAGTCTTAGGAAAAGAGGTATTCTTTTAGTTATTTTTTTCATGCTCCAGAGTGTATTACAAAACTACATGATTTTTGTAAAAACAAACAGAACTGCCATATTTTGGAGGAAGGGTATGTAATTGCTCTATTTTATTAGTAGCGAAAAGTATGCATACATTTTTTTCACTCTGAGACTATAGTTTTAAAAGGCTTAATTTGCAGAAAAATATATGTCACAATTTACCCAGGGGACCACCTCTAAAGAAAGGATTTATTACCTTAGAAATAACGTATTTTTGTTTATTTATTTATTTTTCAAAGTTTACACTTAAAAAGGAATGACCAAAATTATTCAGCCCATTCCTCACGTTTTTGAAATACATATCTTTTAGAATAAATTATCACTGTTATGTAATATACATGAGAAAATAAAAGTGAAGTATAAGAAATTCATAATTTTTCCAGAGCCCTAAGTATTTAATAAAGACCCTCCCCACACCTAGCTCCAACAAAACTCATGGTGTTGTGGGAGAGTCATTTGCAATTGTGTTATCAAATTTTAATTTACTGCCCTTCATTTTTTACTGTTCTCTAGTTGAGAGGTAATAACAGGCTCTGAATCTGCTGCAAATCTTTGCAATGCAAAGCAAAGCTGTATTGAATCAGCCATTGAAACCTGAGGGGCTGTAATTTAATAAAGCAAAGAAAGATGATGGCAATTAACCATCAGACTATACCTTCAGATTGTGTGACACGTTCTCAAAGTAAAATACCTAC
Source organism: Anser brachyrhynchus (assembly GCF_964034855.1). NCBI lineage: Eukaryota > Metazoa > Chordata > Aves > Anseriformes > Anatidae > Anser > Anser brachyrhynchus. The sequence goes on along the minus strand of NW_027663603.1, from coordinate 138,395 downwards.
CAGGTATTCAATTCAAGATTAGGAAACCTAAAATTAGATTTCTTCATCTGTAAGCACGCTAAGCATCTTAGTTCTCATTACAGTCTCTGATGGTCTTAGTCTTTAGCAGTCGATAAGACTGAAGTGATTGAGGTCATGCTACAGTGGACACCCTGCGGCTGGCCTGTGAGTTTCTCACAAGGCAGCATTGATCTTGAGTTGAATCCTTCCCTGAACATTGGTAGCAGGCAGCCAGAGGTTGACAGGGAAAGCAGTAATTTGAGTATAAGGCAGCTAAGCTATTTCCCAAGGTCGGCTGGTATTCACTGTAGTACCCAGGTCTCTTATAAAATATCAGACTAGGGAAAGGATTAGACAAAACCATTCTTCTTCCTTCATAAGTTTTCTCTTTTGTTGTCTCTTTCTACTTTAATAACTTTCTTCAGGATCTACTGGTAGCTCCCAATACTACCCCATTGGGAACATATCATGGCTTTTCTCCTAGCACATGGGGAATGGGTATCCATAGCCTCCTTTTTCCTCTAAAATGAGCATCATATAGTTTTACAGCCATTCTAGAATCACTAAGAATAAAGAATATTTCTATACATATTCCTGAAAGCAAAAGTTGGTTTTCTTTCTATGATTGGTTACATACAGTGGCCTTGACTGTTCTGAAATTTTTTTGGGGACTGTTGTTCCTGAGAGAAAATACAAATAGAGGTATATGAAGTTAGAGGAATAAGCACATTGTTTAACGTGGAACAAAATTTAGTCGGACACTTTCAAAGAAGACAAAAAATGGGGTGGGTGTGGACACATTATGTTCATCTATGGACAATGCAATGGAGTTAGAATTAACATCCCTTAATATTTACCTGTACTAATATGCACACTGAAATCCTGCTAGCTTCCCATCTACATAATAAGAATCTTATGTTTCTTCCTTTTAGATATTCTTTGATATGGGAGTGAATAAACTCTTAGACATTGCTCATAGCTTGTATTTAGTTTAAATGCAATACTTTTCTTCTAGGTCTAAAGAAGGTCGGGGCTCTCTGAATACCTTACTCTTTTATTCTGTACCTCTGAATATCTTATTCTTTTGACTTGTCCAGATGATCAAACAGAAAATGTTACCTCACATAACAACTACATGCAAGGATACTGTGTAGTAAGAATCACATCTTCTCAGTTCATGTCATTTTTCCTGAAAATCTTACGTCTTGCTCTCTGGATGGTACACTACTTAAATACTTTTACTCTGATTTGCCTGCTGCTGAATACCTCAAATTCTGTTTTTCACTGACTTTTATAATTGTCCTTTTCTTTGTATAAAAGCAATTGTAGTGAGTAGAAAACATAATTGGATTTAGAGTTACCTACATTTCTGATTCCAATTTTAATAATAATAATTGTCCTCTTTTTTAGGAGATACAGTTATCTTTAAGGCTGGAATGGCAACAGTTATTATTGAAGCAAATGATGATCCTAATGGAATTTTCTCTTTGGAACCTTTAGAGAAGCCAGTTGAAGAAGGCAAAAGTAACATTTTTTGGTAAGTAACGTTTAAAGAATATCTTTGCACTCTTTTGGAACTGGTGTATGTGGTACTTTATAAATAGCACTTTGATTAAATCAAATGCACAAGTGTGCATTGATAGAAGTGCACTATAGAAAAACAGTTTTACAAAATTTTGGATTAAATGATTTGTAATGTGTTGAAGACATCACCTGTAATACTATGGAGTACACAGTAAATATTAAAAAGTGCACAGAAGCTCATGTTGAAATGTAACTAAATAAGACTTCAGCATTGATGTTCTGTTATAATCTCAGGAACCTGTAGATACAGAAAAATCTGAATGATTGAGCACAATATAACCTAGGCTGACAGAAAAAGAAAAAAAACCACTCAACAAATAGCTAAATAAAACTGTGTGGCACTAGGTGGCTTTTTGTACCCATCTTTGAAATTTTCAACTGCAAACTACTGTATTCTTTCTTTCTGTTTTTGTATTTTTTTTTTCTTTTATCTGTTAATTACAGATTGAAATCTATACTTAAAGTCCGGATGTGACACTCTTCATTAGTCTGACCTTTGAAAGTATTTTCCTTTGTGCCACCATGATATATTGAAGAATTAGCAGGGTTAAAAATTGAATGCACTTGGCATCTCGCCTTGTTACATTCATTTCATAAATTTACTATGGGGTTTTAATTGGATGAAAAAATGATTTTTCGTTAAGAAATCTTGAGACAGGCTGTAAAGAGAAGTTAGGTCACAATAAATGCGATAGTGCAAATAGTTAGGGAAGAGGTTCTTCTTGCATTTAAAAAATCATCCTTTTTTTTTTGTCTGTTTGTTTTAAAGCCTTGAAGCAGATGCTTATGGCTGTGAATTGGTTCTTTATGCTTGTGTCAATACATCTGAAATATGAATAGTCTCAAGAAAAGAGGATATTAAGTTCATTGTGTGTTTGTTGTTGTGCTGTTCACTGTTTTGGGCTTTGTTGTTTTTTTGTCCTTTATAGTCTAATCTGCAGGATAATTTTTGTGGATTTGGTGGTGTTAAGAATATTGTTTTGATGTAAACATGCTTATATACAGGTGCTTTATGGAATTATAGGATACCAAGATCTCCAACATCTGAGGAACCTGCTCAGTCATCATTGATAAAATATATTTACTAGGGATCTGTCTCTTCCATACTGTCACTACTTTGACAGTTGTGTAGCATATAAAAAAGTGGTCAAAGTAGCATGTAACCAAACCACCGAAAACACAGAGGTTTTAATGAGGTAATTGGAGTTAGTGCAGCAGCGCTACACAGCTGGGATAGAGCACCCTGGTTAACGCCACAGAAGAAAAACCTTTGGAAGCAGAAACAACGTAAATGTGTTGCTGTGGCTGGACTAGTTTAGCTGAACTAATTCTTCAACCTGATATAATCTATTTATAAGGCATTTTATGTCACCGTGCAAACCGACAGAAGCAAACTTCCTGTATGTAAGCGCACTCTTAATAAAGGCACTGTATGGGTCACTTTTTATTTGTAGTGCCTTTTTGAAATTAGTGTAATTGTGTTAGCAGATAGTTACCAAAAAAAAAAAAATCTTTTCATTTACTACGTTCTTAATCACAAATAACAGTAGATTTCTGAAAGCCGTAGAATGTAATTCTAATTTAATACAAGTGTAAGAAAAAGTTTAAGTAGACTTGATGACTGAAAGGAGAAACGTTTGTGGTTAAATGTAGATGATTCTCTTTCCTGTCTAAGAGTGTCCAAGTATATTAATTTTTAATGTTAACTTTCTGAACTATTATGCATTCATATTTATTATTATAAATTGGAATTACAAGACACAGTGATGTGTAGCTTCACAGTAGTATTCTGCATGGACCTGCGTATGCTACTTCTGTTTTCTAAAGTACGTATTCCGGGAGTAGAATTGTACTGCAAAAGTGGTTGCCTTTAAAAGGAAGGCTTCATGGAACAGTTGTAGTATATTAGCATTTTACTTTATATTACATAGTATATTACTTCTTACTGTAAGGAAGATTACAGTAAAAGGAGTCTCCACATTTTCCTTTTCTACTCAACGCTGATGCATGCCTGCCAGGACTCTCATTCTTTCTGTATCACTGAACAGGATTTTGAGACACAGAGGACACTTCGGCAATGTTTCTTTGACCTGGCAGTTGTTTGATAATAACTCTGCACTGAAGCCAGGAGAAGAATTCTATGAAACTTATGGGACTGTGTGCTTCATGGATGGTGAAAGGTCGAAGTCAATAACACTACGTGCCATTTCAGATAGAATTCCTGAATTCAATGAATTTTACATTCTAAAGTTGGTGAATGCTTCAGGTATTGTCTTCCATATCACCATTTCCTTCATATCTGGTAGAAAAGAGTTATGTTTAATCAATCAAAAAGAAACCAACACTAGAAAGAGCATTGCTTTGAATCATGTCTTGATATCCTATGCTTTTCTGGTAAGGTTTTAGGTCTTATTTTTCATTTAATCTTGATTTCCATATATAGAGAGTTACTCAGTTCCCGAATTACTGTTAAACACATTTTGGTGATCTGAACTTTAAAAGGGATGCCTCTTGGTTTTTGAAATTAAACTTCTTAAAGTTCAGAAGTTTCATTTCAAAAACCAAGAGTTCTGAATTTCAGATACATAGATCTCCATGCACAAAATATAAAACAAAGATACTAACAAAGAAATAACAAAGGTATTAAAGGTTATGTGTGTCTACCATAATAGAGGTTGCTTTTTTGTTTGTTTGTTTCCCTAGAGGAGGTAAAATACTTGTAGTTACCACTTCACATGACTTCAATTACAACTTTAAATTGCTACTGGACACATTTCCTAATCTGGATTAATTCCACTTTAGTACTATTCATGGTCTTCTGTGCTCTGATACAAGTGAAAATGTGTGTTGGCCTTTCCTGTAAGTGAAGTCCATACGGATGTACAAAAGATTTCCTGCTTATAACAGGTAGATCACTGTACACTTTGAACACGGAGATTCTCCATTCACAACATGATCTTCATATCATGAATTCTTACTGTGCAAAGATAGATGACTAACACCAGGACTGGGCAGCAGTTTTAACACACAACTGGTTACTGTTTCTGCAAGGTGTATGTACTTCTGTATCAGAGGCAACAGGCAAGATTTTGCCATTCTCTATTCCTGTAAGTCTTTGAGCAATACAAGAATTGAATTTGGCCCCCATGCTTATCAAACGAATCAAAGGTAACCTACCTTATTGGCTAATTAAGAAAAGATGGACCTTGTCATGTTTCACCTGAAAGACATCTGTGTGTTTTACAGCTGAAAAATAGCATGTGGGTTTGTTTTCTACTGAAATTACATCAGCACAGTGTTTTAAGAATAATACAATTAACCTATGTAATTTTCAAGTTAGATCATTTGCTATAAGTCCAGAGGATCTTAAAGGAGGGTTTGAGGTTTTTTTAGAAACTTGTTTTATTAAAAAAAAAAAAAAGTACTTTGAAACTTTTTTCTGAGTGTGTTGTTTAATCATTAACTTTTACTCTAACTTCTATTACGCAGGTGGGTCTCCTGGTCCTGGTGGTCAGTTATCTGAAACCAGTCCTACTGTAACTGTCATGATCCCTTTCAATGATGACCCTTTTGGAGTGTTTGTTATAGATCCAGAGAGCCAGGACAGAGAGATAGTGGAAGATACTCTTTCTGAAGATGACCTTTCCTATATTACGGACTTCACCATCTGGAGACAGCAAGGCACCTTTGGTGTTGTCCGACTAGGTTGGGAAATACTGTCTAGTACCTTCCAAGCTGGACTGCCATCAATGGTAGATTTCTTGTTGCTTGGATCATTCCCAAGCTCAGTACAATCACAGCCCCACATGAGGCGCCATCACAGTGGAACAGACGCTCTGTATTTCAGTGGAAAAGAGGATGCATTTGGCATTATCGGTCCTGAATACCCATACAATGGAAATAATGCAGTAACCAATTTTACATTTTCAGCTTGGTTAATTCCTAATGTCAGTACAGATGGCTATATAGTTGAAAAGGATAACGATAATGGGACTTTATATTATGGTGTGAAAATTCAGACAAATGATTCTCATGTTTCTGTAGTGCTTCATTATACAGCATTAGGGTCCAATATGACATACATGGCTAAAACATCAGTCATGAAATACCTGGATGAGAATACTTGGCTTCACGTTCTGATTACTCTGGATGAAAGTATAATTGAATTTTACGTTGATGGAATTCTAGTTCTGGGAGGAATGAAGAGTCTAAAAGGAGAAGCAATTCTTGATGGTGAGCCTTTGCTATTTTTCTCCATATATAAAGCTCTGAAATGCATAGTCTAGCCACTTCAAAGGTGGAAGAAATACACTGAAATGATTATATCTGTTAAGTTAATTGAAAGGAATGGATAAGAATTCTTTGAGGATTTTCAGAAAGCCTATGGAAATTGTGTGAATGTTCTAAAAAATTCAAACTGCTGCGATGTTGAGTGAGAGTAGAGGACTATTAATTGTATGGTGTACTATTTTATTTCTGCTTTTAAAATTCCAGGTTGAAGTTTAAGAAATCAAATTTTCCATTTGTAAAAAGAATAGTACTTCTGCAATTAGTAATTTCCATCACACTTGCAGTACTGTAGCTAAGCTGAGAGGCTGAGAGGTTTTTTTTTTTTCCCTCCCTCGGTTTCTAGAACAAATATATGTGAAATGCAATTATGCTTTTATTGCTAGAAGGATATGTCTGTGCTGTAAATTTTCTTTATTAGTGGGGATGGCGTGTGTCTGGGGATAATGCAATAGTAAGGCAAGTATGTCATCTCTCTCCGTTGAATGTTGGGTAATACACAGTGGTGTGCATAGCAGCCCAGTTTTTCTCAGCATCCTCCACTTTGTGCCCTGGGACTTTTATCAGTTCCTGTGGTTGCTCATCTCTACAACTGCCACTCAGTGTCATATGTATGACAATACACTGAAGAGCACAGCTTTTTTTGTTTGTTTGTTTTCTTTCGTTTTCTGAAAGGCAACTGAAAACAGCTGATGTGTGTGTTTTAGCACAAGAGCATAGCATGGCACAGAATAGGATAGAGTAGGAATGAATATGAGGCAGCTGTGATCCTATAGTTTGGAGACAGAGAAATATAAATGCTGTTGTAAAAAGAGTTTGGAATTTGCATGGAATTACAGTGTGGTGGATGAAATGGATGTCCAGAAGGGTTAATGCAGTAATCATGAGTATCATCAGAATGGATCAGCTGCCCTAGCAGAGGGAAACAAAGTAGGATTTGTTCAGCAAAACAAGGGCTAAAAGGGGTTGCAGTTCTGCTCTGAAAATCTGTGGAGGAAAGAGGGAGCCTCAAGTCTCTAAGACTTATAAAAATGAGGGATGATGATAATGTGCTGCTAGAACTAATAGGATGAAAAACTTGGACAGCATAGGATGGAATTGTTTGGCCTGTGAGGACTTACCTGTAACATTGAGATGAGGCTCAAGGAACCTCCTGATTTTGGATCTCAAGATCAATATGATTCCTCATCCAGGGACAATGAACAGTTTACCATTGGTTTTTAAGAAAAACAGGTAGTCAGTTGCTGACTGTTTCATACAAATACAATAACATGAGAAAAAATTATAATTTCCTTCTCAGGTCCAGGAATAGTAAGAATTGGAGCAGGAATCAACGGCAGCAGTAGGTACACAGGGTTAATGCAGGATGTAAGGCTTTATGAGCGTAAGTTGACACGAGCAGAGATCTATGAACTTCATGCAACTCCTGCAAAAAGTGATGTCCACCCTGTCTCTGGGTATTTGGAGTATTGGCAAGGAGAGACCAATAAATCATTCATCGTGTCTGCAAAGGATGACAAAGAGGAAGAAGGAGAAGAATTATTCATACTAAAGCTCATTTCTGTGCGTGGTGGAGCTCGAATTTCACAAGAAAACACCACAGCAAGATTAAGAATACAGAAAAGTGATAATGCTAATGGTTTATTTGGCTTCACTGGAGCATGTATCCCTGAGGTAAGGTGGTCATAATGGAAATTGTAGGTGATATTTCAGGCACAGAAAGCTAAATGGCAGGACCAAGTGACCTGAACAAACCCTAGATTTTGCAGTGTTTGCTTTTGTGGTTAAGCAAAGTTTTCCTAGGATTTGGAGATGCATATGTTCTGTTAATACAACCTCAGTTCCACTGGGATTTACTATATAATTTTAAAAAACTAAAGAAAAAAATGGTTAAGAAAATTTAGTTTACTATATAAACTGAAGACTAAGGCTTAATTTTTTTTTTTCTAGAAAAATATTTTACCTTCACTTCTGTTACATTTGAGTTACCAGTTAAAATGTAAGATTTAATTCTCTGGTTTTTTTTTGAGAATGGATTATTGCAAAGATTTTTATTTTAGTTTTCTGTGTCACATGATGTGTTTGAGATAATTTTACTAGAGATCATGCAATGACAAAGTGTTATGGATTTTTCCACCTTCATTTGCTGTCATAAACTAAGTTATAATTTGCATATGTTTGATGTCAGTTGGTTGATTTAGTAGTGGTTTTTTTTGTTGTTTTAGTTTTAACAGATGAAATCTTTTTTCAGTGGTATCCATTCTATATGCAGAGTGTAAACTTGCTACTTTTTGAGGAGGCTTGAAATAAACATAAATCATTCTTTACTTCTTTAATCAATTATAAGGGGGAATAACATGATAGCTATCTCTACTGGTATTGGATTATTTTGTGGAAAAAAAAATTTAATATAGTTTTCATTTGGGAACTCTTATGAGCTTTAATTACATTCTTTTTTAATCAAAGTGCTTATGATGTTTTTAAAATAACTGTCTTGCCTGAGTGATACTAGTTTTCAGTTTGGTTCAGTTTGCTTATTGTGTGCCTACCATATGCTATGATAATAGATTCCTTCAGGTTCAAGTACCTCTGATACGCTGTGATGCCACAGATCATCAGCCAACCATGAAGAAAAAAAATAATTATATGGCACGGTAATTGTTTTGCACCTATCATATGTCCATTTCACCAGGGAAGTATTAGAGCTCTTAGTGGTGATGCAGGAACACAGCATTTTTTTACCAGTAGTTTAACTGTGCATATCTGTCTACTAGGCAGCTGAAGTCACACACAGTATCTATGCTTTCTTACAAAGCAGCCCTGAAATTTATCTAATGCATAAGATAGCTTTAACCTTTCCAATAACTTTCAGATAAAATTATTTTCTATGTTAATTTTATGAACGTTATTTTCTAAAATAGAAGGTCAGTACCAATTAAAGCTTCATTCCAGAGACGTGAAGTTGTCGCTGCAGAAGTCATGTTATCTGTGAAGATACAGAATTGTAAGGAGGACAGTAGAAGAGAAAAATCTGTTTTTCTGAATGATGATGGTATAGTTTATTTCTATCCATAGTGTGTCTGGTTAGAGAAAGTGCTGATCCAAATCTTTCTTTAAATTATTGCTAAGGAAAATTACAATATTGACGTTATTATAAAGCAATAGTTTCATTTGCTTTCGACAGGTACATTTCAAGCATATTGATTCTGTCTCTGACGCATAGTTTTAGGAAAGGGGTTGTGTCCAGGACGAACTGCAGTGTATTGTTATTTGTTACCTTAATAGTCCTCAGGGAGGCATCAGACTTTTGCAGATTCCACTAGGATTGTTCTGATTGGCATCAAGGTCAGTTTCAGCTTCCTAACACTCCAAAAGAGCTGAAAGTAACATGACAGCAATTTTTTACTTGAACATTTGTCTGGCATTAAATATTTTCGTGTTATTTAATGAAATTGCCTTGATTTACTTTGACAGTAATAAACGTTCCAAATTTTTGCTTTCTTCCAGACTGCTGATGAAGGTTCCACTATATCCTGTGTTGTGGAGCGTACAAGGGGAGCCCTAGACTATGTGTATATAAAGTACATTATCTCACAGGTTGATTCCACTGGCATTAATTACTCTGTTACCGATTTTTCTAATAGCAGTGGCACTATCACATTCGTTCCTTGGCAGAGATCAGAGGTAAACCCTACCTTCCTATTAACAATTCATCCTGTCCTTTACAAACCTCCTGGAAAATACCTTCTGAGGGTGCTTGGCTGGTTTGCATACTAGAGAGTGTTTACTTCACATGGCTTTTCTTCTTATTATTTTTTATTTTGTTATTTTATGTTGTTATTTTTTTGTTATATATATATTTTCTTTCTTTCTTTTTTTCCATCCCTGACAACAAGAAAGTGTTATTTGTAGCTCTGTGTATATGTCAGTTCAAAAGTCACCATGTGTGCATGTACATATTAGATATATGTACATATACATAAAAAATATTAACTGTATTTATGTGTATGTGTACATATACTTTAAAAAGTGTAGATAGTCCATGTACTTTCGAAATTGGAAAATGATCAGGTTTGATCTGAGTGTTGTAACTCAAATTTATGTCCACAACAATTAAATAGGCAATAGTAAGATTCATTGCTGTTCTTGCACTCAAGGCTATCCAGGTTCTGTCTCCTTTTAAATTCAAAATCAGAAACAGGAGATTAAAGGTGTTCTTGTAACAATAGCTGTTTTTGAGTCTCCCTGAAATGATTACTGTCTGCTTTAATCTATTCCTCTGCATAAAGTGTGCGAGCAACTGGAACATAAGGAAATTATTCAATATTCTGGCCTTAGAGACACCTGAAATTGGTAATCAGAATTGCATCTCTGAGTTGGGGGAGAGAAAGAGAAATGATACATAAGGGAAGCTTTAGCTGCTTCTGAGAAAGCTTTCTAAAAGTCTTACGAAATTCCTTATCTGAATTAGTTTAAAAAAAAAAGAAAAAGAAAAAAGAAATACCAGGATACCAGGATACACTGAAGAGTAGGAATTCAAAGCTACAGAGGCCCACAATTAAAAAATTATGTGGGCAGACTGGAGGTCCAAAAGAGGGCCAGAAAGATGATCAAAGAGCTGGAGAACCTGTCCTCTAAGGAAAGACTCAAGGGGTTAGATCTTTTCACCCTTTAGAAGGGGACTTTGATCCCATTATTACAGTACCTAAAGGGCAGCTCCAGAGTTGACAGAGGCTCTCTCTTCTCAAGAAACCACAGGAGAAGACAGAGGGCAAAGAGTACAAAGATAGAGTGGGAGAGGTTTTGTCTTGAAATTTTTTACAACTACTGGAACGACTTCCTTAGGGACAGGGCCGGGTTGTCCCGACCTCAGCATCTGGGCCAGGGCAATCCCAAGCACAAACACAGGCTGGGCAGAGAAAGCACTGAGAGCACCCCTTGGGGGGGGAAGGACCTGGGCGTGGTGGTTGATGAGAAGCTCGACATGAGCCGGCAATGTGTGCTTGCAGCCCAGAAAGCCACCCGTACCCTGGGCTGCACCAACAGCAGCGTGGGCAGCAGGGCGAGGGAGGGGGCGAAGGAGGAAATTCTTCCCTCAGAGGGCGGTGAGGCCCAGGCCCAGGCTGCCCAGAGGAGCTGCGGCTGCCCCATCCCTGGCAGAGCCCAAGGCCAGGCTGGATGGGGCTGGGGGCAGCCTGGGCTGGGGGGAGGTGTCCCTGCCCATGGCAGGGGGTGGCGCTGGGTGGGCTTTAAGGTCCCTTCCAGCCCAAACCAATGTATGGTTCTATGGTAGAATTCCCATCACCAGGGGTGCTTAAGATGCAGTTGAACATGGTGCTGGATTATTTCATCTATTTTTTTTTTTTCCATGAAACATTGAACTTCATCTTTTGATGTCCCATCCAACGTGGGCTGTCCTATGATTAAAATTCTGTGGTAATAAACAGCGTGTGCTAGAAATAGAAATAAAAATAATCTGTTTCAATGAATTCAATCCTGATGTACAGCACAGAATTGTTAAATTTATTTGAAGAAGTGGTGCGGGACCACAGTACTGTAGAAACAACATACACTTTCTATTATTGTTTGTATAATAAGGATGAATTGTGAGTAGAAAATACCATCCTCAGTTTCACTTATATCAGGCTGCAGAAGTCAATGTGGACTCAAATTCGCTGAAGTCATTTGCAGGGATCCCAGTGACTTCACTAGAACTGTGAATCTGGATAATGTGATGACTGGCAAAAGCGTGTGGTATCTGAAAATAGTTCATTCATGTTATAATAGTTTGTTCATTCAGCTTTATTTCTCTGTGAAATGATATTACTGCATTTCATACAATCATATATAGCAGAAATTTCCAAAGCTTTTCTAGCATGGCAACATAGACGAGGCCCACATTACTCTATCTAGTGGCAGAAAATGGCTGATGTAGGCTCTTGCTACACAGCTTACTGGTCCAATTTACTGCATACATACAGAGGAGCTAATGTGCATGGCTCTAAGAAACGGGCTGGTAGCAAGCTGCTCTTCAGGTGGGATATCCTAAGGGACTTTCAACTGACATTTGTAATCTACTCATTACCATGCCTCTAAATATGATCAGCTACTTAAATGTTTTCTATATGTTTGTCCGACCATATCGAAACATAAAGAAAGATGGAATTTTCTGAAGTGAATGTGTTAGCGTGTTTAGAGCAAGGTTATGTTAGTAAATCGTATGATCTGCAGGTCAAAGTGTCAGGTGGTATAATAAGCTCAATTTATTTGCTCTCTAAATTGGATTAATCACTGTAATGTCTCTTCATAAGCATAATTTCAAAAAGATTTTAAAATTTATCAGATATTTCATGTTCAGTACATGGAAATTAAACTCTGCTTTTGTGAAGATATACAAAACCAACCAAACAAGTATTTATTATCACTTATTTATGTAGTTTGAAACAATTCAGAAAATATGCCTTCCATTTCCAGTAGCTTGGAAGCATTGTTTTTGGAAAGCATATTCTAGACATAAAATGTTATCTTAGAAATTAGTTGAATTTATGTGGAGAGCAAAAATAGTGTCCTTTGCTTTCAGAACTATACAGCAGATACAGCTGACTGACTAATCAAAGAATGTTGCATGGTTTGATTTCTCCATGATTTGGTCCTTCTCTAGGTGTTAAATTTGCATGTTATTGATGATGACATTCCGGAGTTAAATGAATATTTCCGTGTGACATTAGTCTCTGCAGTGTCTGGAGATGGGAAACTAGGTTCAACTCCTACCAGTGGAGCAAGTATAGATCCAGAAAAGGAAACTACTGATATCAGCATCAAAGCCAGTGACCACCCATACGGTAACAATGATGGGAATTATACAGCTTTGTTTCAGATTATTGTGTAGTTCTTTCCAGTCAGATGAAAACTTTGCTTGGTTGTAATAGTTGAGGAAGCAATCTCATATATTCCACTTTATCTGACTTGAATTAATTCATTGTTTATATACATGAATGAATACTGAATTAGTTTTCTTTTATAATTTTACAAAAAGGCCTCAAATCTTCCCTGCCCAAACAAGCAATGATTCTCTTGTGAGGGCAAATAAAGGCTCTGCATGTAGTTGATCCTGTCCAGGTTTTTCATCAAATGAGAATTCCTGACAATGAGAGTCATTTCTCCATATGTCTTGTACCAGTAAATACGCAAAACCGTGGCCTGTGAGGCTCTTTTGGGAAGAGAAGGTTTTATTATTGTGCTGTGCCTTTTATCAAGACTGACAAGAATATCAGTGAGAGAGGGTAAGGCACACAGCACATCTCTGGAAATAGTGTGATTGAGGCTTAAGGGTATACTGGTATATGTGGTTTTTAATTTCAGAACCATCACAAGATATGTTATCAATCACTTTATTTAAATTGTTTATCATCTTTAAAATTTGTTATGAAAAGCCATGTAAGTAGTAATTCTTGTCTTCCAGGTCTGCTCCAGTTCTCTGTGGGGCCACCTCCTCAGCCAGGTGATAAAATGATTCTTCCAGCCTCTTCTGTGCCCCATATTACTATTAAAGAAGAAGCTGGACACGTCAGATTACTGGTAGTTCGTGCACAAGGCCTTCTTGGAACAGTTCTGGTGGAATACAGAACAGTGCCAGTCACAGCTTTCAGTCCCAAAGATTATCAGGTATGGCAACTGCCAAGGTGGTATAATTGTTTTGGAATTAATTAGAGTTATTTATCGTGGAGATAGCTTTCAGTTTGACTGCTCTAGCCCAGCTATGATTCTTTCACAGAAAGACTACTTTACAAGGTGATGTGGCAAATGGATATGTAATATTCACTTAAAAATATACATCATGTGACTTCTCCATTCTTTTCTCTGCAGTAAGTTGCATTGTCTAGGAAAAGCCTCTGGTTTTGAACTTTTTTTTTTTTTTCTTAACAGAGTTTTCAGTGTAGCAATTTGTGAGTTTTGCTGTTGTTACAGACCATATTATTCAAGTGCATGTACAGGTTAACATTATGCTTGTACATACTGGGATTTGTATATGCCTAGCAAAATAACCTGCATGTATCTGCACTTGCTTGTCCAACTGATCATTTGTGCAGAAAAATAAGAAAAATGTACATGAATGCAGATGCTCACCAGTATGTCAACTTAGATGTCTTCTTCTTTTTTTTTTTCTTTTGTAAAACAGATTTTTCAGATTTTTTTTTAAAGCTTAAGTGAGGAAAAGTAGATGTTTTGAAAAAGACAAAATGAAGGTTCTGTTTCTTTTTTTTATATGGATGAAAACATTAGACTTGAACAAAAATATGAAGAGCTCTTATATTGCAGGCTGTTGTGGGTACACTGGAATTTCAGCCAGGAGAAAGATACAAGTACATTACTGTTAACATCACTGATAATACTATTCCTGAATTAGAAAAAACGTTTAAAGTGGAGCTGTTGAACCCAGAGGGAGGAGGTAAGGCACATATATCAGTCCCTTAGTTGTATTTTCATGACCTCTACTCGTTCATAAAAATCTTGTCTTTCTTGGCATTATTTTCTATGTTATTTCTGAAAACAAACAAAAAGCACCTCTACATCCCCACCCCCATACAGCTGTCTTTTTTCGTAGGGAAGAACTGTTCCTCAGTTCTTTTCTTAATCCTTGGTGGAAACAACCAGATCCCATAGCAAGTATATTATTACCATGTATTAGGGAAAGTGTATCACTGCCATCTGTTAGGTCATCTAAAGGCAATTGCTGCTTTTCACTTTGTATAACTTCATGGTTGGTAATGAGAACTAAAATAATGCAAAAATATATTAGCAATATGTTGCATTTCAAAAATATGGAATATTTATAAAATATTTAAGGCTAAACAGTCAAAGTGTTGTGTTTTTGTTTGTTTGTTTTGGTTTTTTTTTGTTTTGTTTTGTTTTTTCTTCCACATGAGTGAAATCAGAAGAACTGCAATACATAGGTCAAATGGATTATAGCAGTAATAGGCTGTGGATGTTGAGGGCCATAGGGAGTTTGCTGAGCTGTAGCTGCAGAGGTAGCTCGTAGATAACTGTCTGTAAGAACAAGACAAACACTTGAAAGAATTATTGGTTTGAAGGGCTAGTCTGAAGGGACGGCAAAGCATAGTGGTGCTGCCACATAAACCCCTGAATACCTTACAGATTTTTTTTTCCATTTGAGAAAAATTTTAACGGAGATTGTAAAGCTTGTTGGAGGGAAAAGTAATTAGAAACACTGACAGCCATAAATTGATTTTTTTTTTTTTAAACTGATGTTATTTTTTTAAACAATTCAGAAATTGCAAGTGTGGTCCCTTCTGGGAGGATGTATCAGATTTCCTTGAATTAATCCAGCTCTCTGCTATGATTGTATGTGTCTATTGTGCAACATGGTCTCAGTGATTCTTTTGGTAAAGTCTTGAGACTTTTCACGTATTTTGTCTTTTTGGTTGAATAGTTGTTTTGTTAAAAGGAGTCAAACTTTTCTCTTTCAAATTGTTGTGACAGAAAATTTACAACTAACTTTAGTAATCCAGTAACTATATAGCCTTTTTAAAATGAGCCTTCTTTTTGGCCTTTCCAACACAAACACAAAGCTTATGAAGTCCCCATTAGTTAAGTTTTCTGCAGATTTTCCCAACATTTTCACTTTGTGAGAAAATATTAGAATAAGGAGCTTGAGGGACTTTATCGTCTCCCCTACCTTTTTTTTTTTTTTTTTTTTTCAATTTAGATTCCTCCATGACAAGCCTCAGTTAGGAGTGAGAAAGGGGAAATACAAAATGGGGACACAAAGAGGGAAAGAGAGGAAAGATAAACTATGTGTATGTGTTTTCTTTCATTCTGACTTCCCATTGCTATTTCCAATGTCATAAATTAAGTAAGAGGTGGCATATGTAAATATTTCAGTCTTTATTAGAACTCCTGTACACTTTCAGAAGCAAAGTTGATACCTTCCTAGAGTGCTTCCCTCTTTTTTTCCTGTTGTCCAGAATAGTTTAAATTTCTCTTTGCTTGCGCTCTGATTTATAAATGTATATATGTGTATATATCTGTATGTCTGTCATCTTAAAGTTGCTGAGCTCTTTAGAAATGATGGCAGTGGTAGTGGTGATGGGAACATGGATTTCTTCCTTCCAACTGTCCATCAGCATGGTAAGCATTTTGGATTAATCTTTATTTCTTTATGCTAACTGTAATATCCCTCATGAACTACACTACTGACACAGTTTATCATGGTGTTATTTTGCTTGTGGTTTGAGATATATCATAGAGTCCTGTCAAAACATTCTTTCCCATTTTAAAAAAGGCTTAATTTCAACAACAGTCAATACTAACCGTAATACAGAAAATAACAGCTTCTCTATCTTCAAAGCTGTATTTTTATAGAACACAATGTAGTTATTCCAGAAGTAGTTAGAAAAATTAGCTTTGTTTGTAAATTTTGTAAAATTTTCTGGAGAGCAAAGAGGAGAGAAACTTTTTAAATTTAAGGTAATTTAAAAATTACCTGACTGTGTGTTTTGATACTTTCTTTTGCCACTTGCTTTATGCTTTGATCTCTGCATCTCAAAAATACTCTTAATAAAAAGTGGTGTTAGCTCTTTTTTTTCTAAAAGAATGCTTTGATTATTTTTCATTTTTGAAGTCTATTTTTGTCACAACATACAGAAAACAAAGATAATTTAATCTTGAGAAAATTAAAAACATACAATATGCAGAAATAAGATGAAAACAAAAGCACCTACTATGAGGGAAACGCTAATGATGGCGGATTTTGAATTAAACCCTAGAGACCTGAAAATATTGTGTTAGCACCCATTATCGAAATCAAATAATTTATTCCACAGTGACAGCCTGATTTTCTGTTTTATTTGAAAATACAAAGGAGTTCAGTTTGAACCTGAGAGTAAGTCTGTGGTTTAACCACTTTTTGGAACTTCCTGGGAAGTGTTGTTTCCTCTTCTGTGTTTCCAGATTTTTTTTAAAATGCCAGGCTCTTTCTCTTTCTAAGCAGCAAGTTATCTCACACAAGATGATCATTATAGTAGTAGAATTTCCTGGACTAGCTTTTTCTTTGTTCCAGCTTCAGTTAAAATAGTACCTGCTTTTGTCCTGTCTGCACTGCTTACACTGTGTTTTACCACGTAACTCTCCCCTACCCTAAATTCTAGTTCATTTTCCTTAATTAGACAAGTAATTTTATTTTTGATCCTCTCTTAAAATATTTGCATTTTATATGTTGCTTTGGAGTGTTGTTCCATAGAAGGGCTGCCAGGACTGCATTATTGAAAGTGAGTTCCTTATCCATGTGGATAATTATTCCACATTTAAAACAAAAAAAAAACACACCACAAAATGCAAAACAGCAGAAATATTCCAGTTATGCTTTTCTGTGTGCTTTTTGTAACAAACTTCCTTAGCTTTTAAGAAAAGATGGTATAAAAAAATAACTCATTTTGGCACTTGCACTTACAGCCAGCTTGGGAATTGCATCCCACATCGTTGTGACTATTGAGGCTTCTGATGATGCTCATGGCGTCTTTGAGTTCAGTACTGAGTCACTCTCGGTAAATGGAACTGAGCCTGAAGATGGAGATAGCAATATTATGTTGCAGGTTAGAAAGTTTTGGGTCTCATATTGCTATGCAATCCTCTTTTATGTCTATTTTACAGAGCATTCTGCAATATTTTTATAATAGGTCTACAGCATTTTAACTTAACTTTATCATGTACATTTGTCTTGACATTTTATACTTCACTTTCTAAAGTGTATCTTTCAGCTTAAAACTAAAATGTTTTATATAAGTTTAAATTTACTTCTACTTGTTTACATTTGAGGTATGAATATTTTAAAGTAAGTGCTGATGACACAACAAATACAGCAAAGCTAAGATGATAAAGATTACACTGTTTTTAAAATTAGTTTATTTTTAACTCATCATGTCAATGACTTTGCACTGTATATAATGGAGGGGCTGGATTGTGTGCAGCTTGCAGTTGGCAATGACATGCTTAAGATCCTCCGGGTAAGGATTAAGGGACATGGAAATAAGTTATAACAATAAGATGAAGTTGTTGTGGGAGTCTGCTATAGACCACCCAGCCAGGAGGACAACATTGCCAAATTATTCTATAATGAACTAAGGGATATCTCTAGGTCATCTGCCCTTGTCCCTGTGGGTGACTTCAACTTCCCAGATGTTAGCTGGGAATACCATACAGCCAATACAAACAGGTACTGGAAATTCCTGAGGCACGTTAACAATAACTTGTTGGTACAGTTACTCTGGAAGCTGACTAAGAAAGGTGCCCTCCAGATTTGTTGCTTGTAAACAGTGAGGGTCTTGTGGGTGAAGTGGTGATTGGAGGCTGTCCTGGCCATAGTGACCATGAGATGGCTGAGTTTAAAATCTTTGGTAATAGGAGGAAAACTGCCAGCAAAAGTTCAGCCCTAGCTATGGAGACAGCAGACTTCAGACTACTCAGTGAACTAGTTTGTGAGGTCCCCTTGGAACCTGCTTTTGAAGGTATTGGAGTCCATCAGTGCTGGTTAGTTAAGTAACACCTCTTAAGAGCACAGGAACAGGCAATTCCAAAGAGTCAGAAGTTGAGCAAGCTGGGCAGAAGGCCAGCTTGGCTGAGCAGGGATCTTATTCTAGAATTTAGGCGAAAAAGGAAAATCTGTGGGCATTGGAAGCAAGGTCAGTTGAACAAGGACTACAGAGGTGATGTTCACTCAGAGTTGAAGCTGGCCAGTACTGTGGGGACAACAAAAAGTGCTTTTTTTAAAGTATGCTAACAGCAAAAGGAGGAGCAGAGAAAACATTGATCCATTACTTGTTGAGGTTGGTAACCTCACAAATAAGTACGCCAATAAAGCAGAGGTTAATGCCTTCTTTGCCTCTGTCTTTAACACCAATGATGGGCTCGGGGACACCCAAAGCTCTGAATTTCAGGACTGTGATGATGATAAACTCCCAGCCAACTTTGAACTTGTGCAGGATTTGCTGCTCCAGCTGGATGCATGTAAGTCTATGGGGTCCAGTGGGATTAATCCCAAAGTACAGAAAGAGCTGGCTGATGTCATTGCAAGACCTCTCTCAATAATTTTTCAATAGTCTTGGAGTCTGGAGAGGTCACAGTTGACTGGAATTAAGTTAAACGAGGAAGTGCTGGATTCTGCACCTGGCAAGGGGCAATGCTGGCTGTACGGACAGGCCTGGGGACAAGAGGCTGAAGAGCAGCCCCATGGAAAGGGATCTGGGGGTTTTGCTTGACAGCAAGAGAAATATGAACCAGCAGTGTGCCTTAGCAGCCAAAATGGTCAACTGTGTTCTGGAGCATAAGGCACAGCAATGCTGGATGGTCAAGGGAAGGGATTGTCCTGCTCTGCTCTGTGCTGGTGAAGCCTCACCTCTAGCACTGTGTGTGCTACAATATATGAAGGACATAAACTATTAGAGAGCATCCAAAGGAGGGCTACTATGGTGGTGAAGGGTCTAGAGGGCAAGAAGTATGAGGAGCGGCTGAGGTCCCTGGGTTTGTTCAGCCCAGAGCAGAGCAGGCCGAGGGGAGGTCTCATGGCGGCCTGCAGCTCCCTCACGAGGGGAGCGGAGGGGCAGGCGCTGAGCTCTGCTCTCTGGGGACAGCGACAGGACCCGAGGGAACGGCATGGGGCTGGGACAGGGGAGGGTCAGGCTGGGGGTTAGGGAAAGGTTCTGCACCCAGAGGTGGTCGGGCACTGGGACAGGCTCCCCAGGGACATGGTCACAGCACTGAGCTGCCAGAGTTCAAGAAGCATTTGGACTACTCTGTCAGACATGCGATTTGATTTTGGGTGGTCCTGTGTGGAGTCAGGTGTTGGACCTGATAATCCCTGTGGATCTTTTGTAACTCAGGATATTCTGTGATTCTGTGACTTTGCTGTATGCCATTTTACACTTTTATGTTCTTCTTTCTTATAGTACAAAGAAATACATAAATCTTTGTGTTTTCCACTTAGGTTGTGAGAACTCATGGGGCCCTGTCTGAGGTGACTCTGT
Source organism: Anser brachyrhynchus (assembly GCF_964034855.1). Lineage (NCBI taxonomy): Eukaryota > Metazoa > Chordata > Aves > Anseriformes > Anatidae > Anser > Anser brachyrhynchus. Next base: position 118,485 of record NW_027663603.1, on the reverse strand, counting down.
ATTGGGTCATAGTCTGTGATCTTACAGAAGACCTGGTCTCTGCATATGGGAATGTAACATTTGATGTTGGCCAAGTGAGAGCAAATATTACCATACAAGTTTCTCCTGACAACGTGCCTGAACTGGATCAGGTGTTTTCAGTTTTGATCATCAATGTGTCCAGTGGTCGTCTTGGAAATCACACTAATGCAACATTAACAGTTTTAGCTAATGATGATCCATATGGACTGTTCATCTTTTCTGAGAGAAACAGACCAATAAAAGTTGAGGAAGAAACAAAAAATATCTCCCTGACAATAGTAAGGCTTGGTGGTCTTCTTGGTACAGTAGTGGTTACATACAGAACTTTAGGTGATGATGAAAAGTCACCCTTTCTTCCACCTGATGTTGTTAGAGCAATACAAGGAGAAGATTATATACCCATTACTGGTTATGTGATCTTCGCAGCCAATGAAAGCGAAGCCACAATATCTTTGCCTATTTTGGATGATTATGATCCTGAGAGGTCAGAATCTGTTTTTGTGGAGCTAAACAATACTGTTTTGATCGACAAAGTACAGGATCGGCCAAGTAAGTGTCTTTCATATGTAAACCCAAAGCTTAAATATGTAGGCTAATATTTATATTTAATAGGATAAAATGCAGCAATTGAAATTACAGTAAAATTTTACCTCTGCCTAACTCTGTATAGTTAAGAATCCTGTAAGTTATATGTCAGAGTATCTCACATTAAGTATGAAGATTCTGTGTGTCAGCATATATTTCCTTTACCACAAAATTTTGTCAGGGGTGGACATTTCTTTCTCCCTTCTGCATCTGCTTTATCCCAGGTGTTTTAGGCCAACTGTATTACTGTATTGGTTTTGTGTGCTAATACCTGCTCACCTGTTGTTTCTGTAAAGCACAATGATAGGAAATAAGCTAGTTGCACTTACTGAAAGCGAAAAAAGCCTTTTAAACATTAAGTGGTGTAGAATTGCAGCTTCATGCTGGCTTTTTAGCGTAGAGGATGTTTGCCCGATCAGATAAATTCAGGTCATTACAGCCTTATTTATGCTTAAGAGCTTCTTGGCATGCCTAATTTCCCTTCCCTCTCCCCCATGACTCTCCCACATTAATCTTGATTTTTAAGGGAAACACTACAAAAAATTCTACTGGGAAACTGAAAGGTTACTTATAGTTCATCATTGCTAGTGTAAAATTCTATTGTCCTATGGACAAATAAATAAGTAATTTTGCTAGTACCTCACCTCTTCAAAGAACTGGTGTTTTGTATGCTCCACAGCAGGGTAGAATAATAAGTTAGTAAGAATGTGGATTTTCTGACATAATATAATTCAAACATCAAAAATATGCTTGTGCAGTTTGTAGTTATATTTTGTCCAAATCTAAAATGAAAATTTTATTGAAAGCTAGTAGTGGCCATCCACTAAACTCAGGTGTATGTATATGAACAGTATAGCCATATATAGGAGGCATTTCAGGCTTGCTCTAAGAGGTTTTTTTTATATTTCAGTTGTAAATTCTCCTCGTCTTGGATCAGTGGGTGAGACTATAGCTCATGTAATTATCAATGCCAATGATGATGCTTTTGGAACACTTCAGCTTTCAGCTTCAGCTGTGCGAGTTGCTGAAAATTATGTTGGACCAATCATTAACGTGACCAGAACTGGGGGAATTTTTGCAGATGTTTCTGTGAAATTCAAAGCTATGCCAATAACTGCAACAGCTGGTAAGAAATCAAAATAGCAGAAATACACATTCTGTGTTAAACCAGAAAGAGCATACTGTATGCTTCGAGTAACCAAAGCAAGCAAGTGTGTATTGAATGCAGTCTAGTAAAACAAGTAGAAAAAATACCAAAGTGTGAGATACTTACTGAGTGTACTTAGGAGACAGGAATTCAGGTCCTATAGAAGAGACCTTACATCAAATTTAAAAAAACTCAGAGATATCATCACTGAAGAATCTAGCAAGAAAACTAAGGAAAGGAATTGGCTGTTTGTTTCCCTGGTGGCCACTCACTTTCTCAAAAAAATAAAATAAAATAAAAAATCCTGTAGTAGTATATATAGCTAGTACTTAGTCCTTTGTACATATTTCAACCTACCATACATGGCTTATTTGAGTTTCTTGGAGGGAAATTGAGAGCTGGTGACTCCTCTGTGAAACAGACAAATGTTAAGCACAATTCAAGAAGACTTTTACTTTGCAAATGAAAGGTAAAGCTCTCAGGTGATCCCTGAAAAGCTCCACGAGGGAAGGAGTGACCTTATGTCCTTTAGTAAAATCTCCTTTGAAAAAGGTACTTCTGTTTCATTTTATCTCTTGGAAAGCCAGACAACTATCAGAAATCAAATATAGAAATGTCACAGTTGTGTGATCTTCTCAATGGAAGATAATAATGGACCTTTTGTAATTGCTTCTTGGACTGACAGTGTAAACTCTGTTTTGGCCAAGATGAGATTTATTTTCATCCATCCAGATATCTAAAAGGCACTAGGAAATAAACAATTGTATTTTCTGGGTATGAAGATAAAGAAAAAAAAAAACACAAAAAAACACACCAACATATGAACACAAGGGAATGCAAAAAGAACAGATAAATATTAGTGCTGATAAACATTAGTGATGTTTCATAATGAACCAGAATGCCTTAATATTCTTCTGTGTTTTGATTGTTTTGTTATTTTTTCATGTACAAATCTAGGTGAGGACTACAGTGTAGCCTCATCAGATGTTGTCTTACTAGAAGGAGAAACAAGTAAAGCTGTGCCAATTTATATAATTAATGATATCAATCCTGAAGTTGAGGAGTCCTTTTATGTTCAGCTGCTGAATCAAACGACAGGAGGAGCCTTGCTTGGATCTTTGACGAGGGCAGTCATAACCATTGAGGCTTCTGATGACCCGTTTGGATCCTTTGGTAAATGAGTCTTATTTGCATATTTTCTCTTGTCCAGTAGCAATCTGCTGATTTGTGGGTGAGTTATTACTGGGCAATGGAATAAAAATTTTCAGAATACAAAAAGGGAAGTCTGGATGAACACAGTAAAGGACAAAATAAGATAAACTAAATTAAAACGTGTAAGTAAGGGCAAATGGTGCCCTTATATAGCGAAATTGAAGCATTCAGTCAACTTATATATCAAGATTTTGTGAGACGAAGGTGGATTTTGGAGTCTCCTAATGGGGATGGATTTTAATTTAATTTGTATTTTTTTATCTATTCTAAATGTTGCATTTCTGCAATAGCTTGAAGCTTAAGTTTACATGCCAAAACCTGTTTAGATAGTGCAGTGTCATTGTTTTACAAAATAATCAGGCAAAGCAGGTTTAAATATCTGGGGAAATTGGAAAGTACAAATATGACTTAAATTGCATTCTTGTATGTTCTGGTTGTTAGTTATTGTAGTTTTTCTTCTTTCTATCATTATCAGTAAAATGGATTGTGGACACTTTCCAAAAATAGTTTCATTACACAGGTTTTGAGAAAAAAATGGTAATTTCAAAAATTTAATGACATTTTAGAAATTGATCTTTTCTATTTATTTTTTCTATTTCAGTATTTCTGGTGTATGTTTTCCAGCCATTTTATTTGACTTACTCTTTCTCCCTTTAGTACCCTACTTTATTTCAGTTATTCCATTTTATCAGCAAAATGTAAAGGAAATTGACAAAAGTAAATAATTCCACATGGATAATTCATTAACTTCATTCTTAACAACTAAAGATTTTATACAAGAAAGACTTATATTTGAAACAATTTAGATGGAATATGTTGACACATTTTTTCCATACGTGACATAAAAAATGATAAAAAATTTCCTCACTGGGAAAAATTACCTTCTGACCGTCTTCTAAAAACTTAGATCATGGCTAGCCTTGAACAATGGATACGTTGGAATAAACTCTTGGGTGGGGGCTGAATTTTCATGCCAATTTTATTTGCAGATAAAATGATACTGAAAGTTCAATTTGAAGTTTAAACCTGATTAACATTTTTTTAATTGTGCAAATGAATGCAATCAAGTGAAATAAAATATATAATTCAGTAACTAGGATGGTGTTTTTATTTTAAATATTACTGTTAATGAAATACACCTCTTTGTGCTGCACTTCAGTGTTCCAGATGACCGAATTTACTGTGGAGGAGCCTGAATCTGGATCAGTACCCATAAATCTGCCAGTAATCCGCAATGCTGGGACACTTGGTAACGTTACTGTTGAGTGGGTTGCTACCATTGGTGGACACCCTGCTGATGAGGACTTGCAGGTTGCCTCAGGCAATATTACTTTTGCCCCTGGGGAAGCCTTTCAGATGCTACTATTGGAAATCCTGGCTGATGATGTTCCAGAAACAGAAGAAGTAAGTCAAGCACTTACATCTTCCTTGAAGATGGTATTAATTTTGACTTGTTCTAGAAATATGTATGATGGAAAACAAGAAATGTTCCGGCAGGAAGGTGCTATAATTTCATGTTATACTTTGCTTGTAATTATTGTTAGAAAAACCACAAATTGTCTAGCTGCATTACTTCTTTTTCTTTTCTTCTCTTTGAGATTGTCCGTGTAGAATTAACTCAGGCCTCCAATGGTGGTGCTATTGGGTTAGATGGCGTGGCAAGTATTATAATACCTGCCAATGATAATCCTTATGGCACAGTTTTCTTTCATCAATCCTTATATCGAGTTCAGGAGCCACTAGAAAGAAATTTGCTGGCAAACATAACAGTCAGGCGAAGGTTTGTATAATGTTTGCTTTATTTGTAATTACTATTTATTCTTCACTTTTGTTTCCACTATAATGTCAAATTTCATGCTCCTCTCATAAAAATATGTGCATCAATTCTTTGATCTGCCATCTCAATGTATTTTCATTTCAAACACATTGTTTTTGAAGTAGATGTCTGTGTATTACATAAATTACTTAAACGTAGTATACATTGAAATGCACAATGTAAACTCAGCGTACACAGTGTACTATTCATTTTGTCCGTTTAATCATCAAATCATTTAAACCTGCATGGTAGCCTGTTCCTGTGATTTGAACAGGAGGACAAAATGGCCAGCCCTTACAGGATGAAAATAAGAGAAGGAAAACAGGTTTTATGCATGTGATCCTAGAGGAAGGATGATAAGTCTGGGTGTCACCGGCTTTTTCTTCCTTGCAAGTAAGGAGAGCTGCCAAGTCCTGAAGAAGACTAAGTTAACTCCTAGAACCAAATGTTTACAAATATGCATTCTTAACAGACTACTACCTAAGCTATAAATAATCAAACTTGCTATCCACAAAAAAATAAGATAACTCAGTTATTCTGGTACTAGTTTCAAAGGGAATGCATTTTGATGTGTTATTTGGAATTTTTCAGCAATTCAGAAAGGGTCAGTTGATTTTGTTCACTTCTATTATTAACCCAGAAACATGTAGAATATTAGACATCCTTTGTCAACTAACAGAACTTTATTTTATTATAATGTCTTTTAGTGAGGGAAGATTTGGTCAGCTGCAGATTTTCTACAGCACTTCTGAGACTGACGTTGTAGCTCTTGCTGTGGAGCAAGGTCAGGATATCCTGGCCTACTACGAGCCTCCTGTACAAGGAATTCCTGACAAACCATCCAAGACCAGAGTGAATGTGTCAGCAGCAAGTGACCCTGTGTATTCCTGTGCAGCTCAGTGCCTAAAAGAACAAGCATGTTCAGCCTTTACATTTTCCAGTGCCTCAGGGATTCCTCTCTGCCTTTGGCTGACGTCAGATATCAGCCCATTAACTAACAACACTTCAGGGTTCCGGACCTACAAGAAAAACGTTACCAGTGCATTCGCCCTCTTCAGCACACAAGCCATCGCTGGCAGTGATTATGAACCTGTTACAAGACAGTGGGCCATAATGCAGGAAGGGGAAGAGTCTGCAAATCTAACAGTTACCATACTGCCTGACAGCCTGCCAGAACTGGATGAGAGATTCACTATAACCCTTTTGAAAGCAGAACTGATGAACGTCTCAGCCAGCTCAAAAAACCAACCAACCATAGGACAGCCAAATACCTCCACAGTTATCATAATGATGAATGGAGACGCATTTGGAGTGTTTAAGATCTACAGTGTAAGTCCCAATGCAACAGAGAAAGGTCTGTATGTTGAAGTAGAGGAACGTCCTCAGACCAACGTGCAGCTAATGATACACAGAACAGAAGGCAGCCTGGGACAAGTGACAGTGGAATGGCGTGTCATTGGTGGGACTGCTACTCCAAACTTGGATTTTATAGGTGTCGGTGAGACTCTGGTGTTTGCTGAAGGTGAGACAAGCTCTCGTTTTGGCTTCTGTTTTGTAAAACTAAGAAAAAGAAAAAAGAACGTGACAAGTACACGATACTGTGGATGTTTTGACAACTGATATCTTCTTCTTAGGCTAAATTTTCCTGAATGCTAAGGATACACGTGCAAAAGAGTATGGTTGTTCATTAGCATGTAGCATTATCTTGCAGAACACACACAGTGGTAGCAAAGCACAATGAAATATCTAAGCACAATAAATACCTAAGGGTTTTTATTAAAGAAATATTGCAGTATAAATATTGCACTATAAAGATTTCCTTTACCACATAAGTAAGGATTAATAAAGTCGAAGATAGTTGTTACAGCAAGGATAATGGAAATGAGAATCAGGCCTAAGTGGTCTTTTGTTAGCCCTCGGTCACTACAGTACTAATTTTTCATGACATCTCTTTAAATTCTGAGATCATATTGTAACATAACAAAACATATTTAAACGTAACATAACAGAACATATTTAAAAGAATTGCAAACAGGACAAACAAGTCCCTCTCAGACATTACTTAAGTACCATGCAGCATGCTGTATTTTATGCTGTATTTTATTTTTTCAAAGTCTGAGTTAATCGAACTGATATTTTGAAAGCAATTTCCAGGTGCGTAGTAAAGATTCTAGTGTGCTAGCTTGATAAATCATCTGAATAGTAAGGCATGGCTGCTGGCAATGATTGTGAGGCTGACATGTAATTACATTACCAGTTATAAGTTTAGTAAAAACTGATTTTGAAGTATTTTGAAAGACAATCTAGCAGGAAATACATATGTATTCTGTAAATTGATATTCTAATGATCATAAAACACAGCTGGGTTATGCACACGCACTGAACAACAGGATTGTGTTGTAAATTTTAATGGATATATAGCGACTAGAGATTAACGGTGTTTGCTGCTTACATTATTATTCTTTGATAGTCCCAAAGGCAAGGAACTAACAAAATGTCATCCCATTTCAATTCATTCCCTGGCTCAGTAAATGTACTCATATTGAATGTACACCCTTGTGTAAATGGTTCATCGGAGAGCTTAGCACCTGGCAATTTATTTTTTTTTCAAGAATGATATTCCCCTTTTCTAAGTTAAATTTTAAAGTCATAGAATTTGTAATGAAAATAAAGAATTCTAGGCACTCCGAAATAATTCCTATATAATTAATTTCTACATAGTATATTTAATGATGTGATCGTTTTATTGGCTTAATGTGACTGATCAATAGTAATTAGATAAAATTTCATAATGACATTCACTGACTTCCAGAAAGGTAAATAAGTTTGTTTCATGCAATTTTAATATATTTTATGTATTTAATTATTTTCAAAATGAGATGATTGAGTCTTTTTACAAGGTGGTTTCCAAGTGGACACACGGTTGTATACGTTCTTCTCCTTGTAGGTGAAACAAAGAAGATGGCCACGCTGCCCATTATAGATGATCCAGAGCCAGAGGATGATGAAAGTATTGAAATCAGCCTGGTCCATACTGAAGGAGGGAGTCGAATTTTGCCCAGTTTTGACACTGTCACAGTGATTATTCTGGCAAGTGACAATGTGGCAGGAATTATAAGCTTCCATACAGCCTCAAGATCTGTTATTGGTTGTGAAGGTGTGTTCTTTGTGTTGACCACGCTCAAATTTTAATGCCAGTTTCCATCTTTGTGCTTTCAGTTGATAATGACTCACAATGATTGTGTTTCACTGTTCAGAGAACACCAGCAAGAAGTGAATATCCACATACCTGACATGTACTTTGAACTCTTGCAAGCATTCATAGAATCACAGAATGCTTAAGGTTGGAAGGGGCCTCTGGAGGTCATCTGGTCCTTTCCCCCTCAAGCAGGGCCACCTAGAGCAGGTTGCTCAGGACCATGTCCAGGCTTTTGAGTATCTCCAAGGAGGGAGACCCCACAATCTCTCTGGGCAACCTGTGCCAGTGCTCCCACACAGCACAAAAGTGCTGTCTGATATTCAGAGGGAACCTCTTGTGCTCCAGTTTGTGCCCGCTGCCTCTTGTCCTGTCCCTGGGCACCACTGACACGAGCCTGGCTCTGTCCTGTTCCACCCTCCCTTCAGGTATTGAAGGACACTGATGAGATCCCCCTGAGCCTCCCCTTCTCCAGGCTGAGCAGTCTCAGCTCTCACAGCCTCTCTTCCCTTCCCTTGATCACCTCGGTGTCCCTCTGTTGGAGTCTTCCCAGTACGTTTAGGTCTGTCTTGCACTGGGGAGCCCAGAGCTGGACCCAGTGCTCCAGGTGCAGCCTCACCAGTGCAGAGTAGAGGGGAAGGATAGCTCTCTCAGCCTGCTAGGGATACTTGGCCTAATTCAGCCCAGAATGCCATCAGCCTTCTTAGTAACAAGGCATGTTGCTGGCTCCTGCCCAGTGCAGTGTCCAGCAGGACCCCAAGCCCTTTCTGTCAAGCTGCTCTCCATCAGGGTGCACGCCCTGGTGCCTGGGGCTGCTCCCCGCCAGGGGCAGGACTCTGCCCTTCTCTTTGTTGGCCTGCACGAGGCTCCTGCCAGCCCACTTCATGACTGCCAACATACACACACCTAATAGTCATAAGCAAATCAGATCTATCAGCGACTTACAAAGAATTTAAAATATTCTAGAAAACATTCCTGCAGAAACACTAGGGTAACATCTTCCCTTTGTCTGTCCCATGAACCTGATGTTTTTTTATGGCAGATGATTTGGGAAGTAGCAATTATAAGAGAAAGCAAACATTTGAGAAAGAACAATAATAATTTGGTATGTACTAAACATTTCTACTATTGTTTTAAAGAATACACGGCATGTTTCATCTACAGTTTGATGCAGTTTTGCATAGGATGATAATAGTACTGGTGGTGATTGCTTTAGGTGGCCTTTGATGGAATCTCAGTGTATTGCAGTATCACGTTTCTCTGATGTTTGAACTGATGGGCAGGGAAAGTTCACAAAACAGGAACTTGTCCCCTGATGTGTGCACTACATTTTCTGTTTGAAGAAAAATGGCTTTCTCAACCAAAGGTTTTTTGTTTTGTTTTCCCAACATGAAAGGGCATCATAACCTTTGGTTTTTTATCTAGGTATGGTTTGTGTTAATTCTGTGCCAAGCCAGATGTGATATGATTAGCTAAGAAGAGCTGTTAATGAGCACAAGGAATTAATACAAACTGTCTCAGTCCCAAAGTCCCTGAATACTTTCAACTGGTTAAATGTTATTCATAGCATGCTACCAAATGCTGGCTGCTTGAAACTGAAGTACTTGGCTATAGTTCTATTATTATAGATAGTTATTATTATATTATTTTTCCAGGTTGTGAAAAGAAATAGTTCATTGCCTTCCAGCCAGAAACAAAACAAGTGAACTAAGTGTCTTTGATTAAAAAAAAAAGAGAGAGAAAAAGGGAGAAATAGAGAAAGAGCAAAAGAGCTAAGGCATTTAGATTATTTTAGTTTGTCAAAATATTTTTTTCATTCGAAAGCAAAATTTACCAGACATAAATCCAAATATCATTACTTTTACAGTTATTGTGTTATTGAAAATTTTCTGTTAAGTGAATACATTTTGTTTTCACAATGTGCATGTTATTTTTTACCTTATTGAGGATAAGTGTAGTATTTTTTTATTGGACAGGGGTCTGCGACAGTTGTGTAACTGTATTACAAGAAAATGCACTGCAGTAGCTTAAAGTAATGAGGAAGAGGAGAGCGGCTGATGCTCCCTTCTTCACAGCGATAAATACCCACCTCTTTGTTTCTCTATGTAAGAGATGCATCACTTATTAAGTCACAATGTAGAAATGTAAAAGTATGGATAAGGATTAAATATTAAAAAAAATATTGAATTTAGCCTAATAACACTTTCAATCTTCAGAAATCAATTAGTGTTCATATTAGCATTTCTTCTGGATAGGAATACCAAAAAAATCTTGGTAAAGCTGGTAGGAAACATGGATCAGTAAATAACTACTTGGAATCTGTAATAATGACTTCAAGTTTCTTCTCAGTGTTTGGATTATAGTGGAACAGCTTTCTATATCATAAAGCATTTTTCCCAGTCTTCAATGAAAATTCATTATAACTTATAGAGATATATTGAAATAAGCTTTGCCTTATTTGTGTGTGTGTGTGTTTTCCCAATGGTACTAAACCATTGAAACCACTTTTCTTTTAAATCTTTATTTCTTTGTAATGGATATGCAAAATTCTCAAATAGAACATAGTGGATTGCAGTGCAGTGTTAAACACTGTAATGATTTAGCCTCAGAGGAACCTGTAAATTGGGAGTCTACCATCCAGATATTTGACTGTAGAAGTGGAATCCTTGTGATATCAATAAATTTTGAATTCCTTAATTTTCTTAGAAGCAACATGGACCAACTTAAGCCAAAGATGTCGACATCAATGTCGACATCAATGTTGACATCTCTGAGACTTAACTGAAGTTTGAAATGTTGGGGCTGAATAGCACATTTATGTATTTGAAAATGGGTGTATACAGTTTTTGTATTACTTCTTTACAATATTAAATTTTATTTAAGTATATTAAGGGCTCTTGAAGTTAAGAATTCCTTTCTCTTTCATTGGTAGCCAATATACATGCATATCTCTGACTCTTCCTTACAAAAAATAAATGTAACTAGAAAATTTTCAGATTTTTCTTGCCAGTTTTAGCTGTACAATGCTGTACAATTCTGTAAGGTAATACAGTAGAATAGCAAGACAGCATCCTAAGTTGCTGCTCTCTAAATTGCATAATCAAAGGGACTAGTTGGGCAGCATAATGTTATTATAACATTATCTTATGTTTTGTTAATTCTTCAATAAGCAAAAGAAATCTCATGTATTGTTTTCAAAAATCTCAGAATTGTAGATTTCTGCATATTTCATGTCTCTGAAAGCCAATGCAGGACAAAATGTGCTGTTGAACTTAAATTCTGTGGACCTGAAAAATGCATATGAAATATGAATGCCATGTACCTACCTATTATAAATAACCATCTGTCCTCTATTGTGAATGTTTTGCAAAATATTGCCTACTGATCTATTCCATGTTGATATAACATGCTAATTTCACATGTCCACATTTAAAATATTTAATGGAAATTTTGTGAAAAACTTGTGAATATAAAACAATTTCCACATTTTACAAAGCCTACTAAGAGGTCTACTCTTTTTAATTAAAGTGCCTTTGGGGTTAAATGTTATAAATGTGCAAAATACCATAGTATTTGCTTCCTTTATATGCACATTGTCCAGCAATACTGATTACCTCTGAGATTATAAGAAATTATTAACATTTTCTGAATGTTTTGTTTTCTAACAGTGACCATATTTGTAAGTTCGAACTCACATAAACGGAACTTACAGATAATTATAAGCATTTTTTTCTGCATGCATTGAATAAAGTCACAAGACAGTGCAAATGTTCAGATAATGTGTATTCTTTCCAGGGAACTGTTGTAGAAAACTACTATTATTGTTGGTACATACAGTAGTTACTGTTTTGTACAGTTTACAGACTTGTATTGCTCTAATGTTTGCGCATGTTTTCATGAACATTCCCTTTCTAAGTTATTCATCTATACCAAGTTCCCTCATATGTTCATAATTATTTCCAAGTGTGAACTAAAAACAGAAGAAAAAAAACTAGAAGAGTTTAAGTTTAGGTTTTTCTTTTCAGCATTAAAAGTGAATGTGGTATATAACTACTGTGAAATTCAAACTGACAAAAATAGCAATATCTTTCAGGAAAAATACTTTAACTGTGTGATGCATGTTTTTGACCTCTCATTTTTATAACCAACATGTAGAAGAGGAGACCCTGAAACACTGCATCTTGTCCTTTATTCCTAGGAGAACAATTACAATTCCACATCGTAAGAACTCCTCCAGGACTGGGAAATGTTACTGTTGAGTGGAAGATAGTAGGACATAATGTAAAACAAAATTTTGCAAACTATTCTGGAATACTTTTTTTTCCTGAGGTAAGTCCATAAACAGTGATGTTGGCTACAGGAAAATAGTGTGATTAGAACTGATCTGAGAAAAAGTGTGCCTTTTCAACAGTCCTTCTTTCTTGGTTTGATTATTTAATTTCTCACTTTTTGACTTACAAACTGGAGGGAGCTTACAATTCTTGATACTTAACTCTTCTTAAAGAAATTGTTCAAAATACTTGTCATTATGATATCACTTGTGTTTTATAAAATAATGGCTAATCAATTTACCCTTAAAACAAATAGGGGACGTTGAATACAACATTGTATGTTGATCTGCTGGATGACCATATTCCTGAAGAAAAAGAAGAATACCAAGTCATCCTATACAACATCAAAACAGAAGGTAATGCAGAACTATAGCCAGCTACATCTTAAAAATACCATTTAATAATATAATATTTTTAATTTTATTATTTCATTTTGGAGGTATAGGACTGAGCAAACTGCAGCTGGTGCAAAGTACGCAAAGTTCATTAACATTTTATTGAAATAGGCTTGGTCCTTATGTATGTATATATAAATCCCACCGTGTCTCCACAAATACACTTAAATGGTTTTCAATCCTGATTTAACTCTGCCTATTTAATTCAATGGTTGTTTCTTCCCTTAATCTTAATGCAAACTGAGTTTACTAATATGTCATGGATAGAGTTGCCATGAAACATGCAGATATTTTTATCTTTTTAAACAATCTTGTCAAGCTGCAGACTTACTGATCTGTCCCTGAATTCAAGGTGGTCAGAATATTTTATTCTTGCCATTAAAATTATAGTGAGAAAAGAAGCCTTAAACTGCATCCGTTCTGAAATACCTTTTTTCAAACTGAAATTAATGTCCAAACACCAAACTAACTTGACATGGATTGTGTTGCTGCGAGGTGCCTTATCAACTTCCGAGAGTCACTGTGGCCCAACGGGATGAGCAAAATTATTCATCAAAGCAATAGTTGGAAAACATATCAGTTTATTGATGTAATGATTGTGAAGTGGAATATAGTTTTAAGCTTTTGGAGGTACTTCCTGGGAAAATGGTTTATTTCCTTTTAAAATATAGGGAAGTTGATATTTGGCACTGGCCTGTTAAGTTTTCTTATTTTTTAATACATTTTTGTGACTTTGTACTTGGTATGCATAAAATTTCTGTTTCTATTTGTTATAGAATGTAAGTATATATATGTGTGTAGGTCCCACACCATCCACATACTTCAGTGAGCTTTGGTTTCGTGGTATTTGCATGGCTACTGAACGTTATTTAAATGTAATATTAACAATAATGTAAGACAAAAATATTAGTTGCATAACACTTCATTCACTGCAGTCCACTGATTCTCTTGCAGGAGTTTCTTCTACAGGTGCTGCTGTTTTGGATAGTCAAGGATATGAAGCTGTTCTAACAGTAGAAGCTAGTGATGAACCACATGGAATTTTGAATTTTGCTTCCACATCCAGGGTGGTTTTAATCCCAGAAGAAAACAAAACAATTCAGCTTTTTATTAACAGAGAATTTGGATCTCTAGGTCTGTATAACAACTCCAAGAGAAAGGAAGTTTTGTTTTGCTTATCATTAGGCAAATAAAAGCCATGATAATGAAAGTTTGGAAAAATCTTTGTTACAGTTGGTATTTTTTTCAGAACTTCTAAGCTTCTTTCTGCAGACTTGGAAACTAAATATTACTTATTACTAGAGTCATAATCCTCATTAATACAGCAAGGGATCTGAAAGCTGTAACAATCAGGTGGCTATTAAGGTTACCATATTTTTGTCTAATGAGTCTGTCTCAAAGCATTAGTCTCTTCAGAAAAAATAAAAAACATGAGAAAAGTGACATGTACACACATCCCACATATTTTTTCTCTGAATTTCAGGAAGTCAGCACCTTAGGAATGTCACATGGAAAAAGTTGTGTCCAGACCATTGAATTCAATTTATGTCTCCTCTGACAATTTCTGATTCCTCTTTGAATCAATTTATCCATTAACATCCTTTAAACTATATAGTATTCAATTCTACAATACAATAGTGTGCTTCATGAAAAAAAAAATGAATCTTGTGTTTGTTGCCTGAAAATAGCAACTTATGTTGTGAGAAAACATGTATAATAATTTCCTATTTGCCTTTTTGGACTATATTTACACCTCGGTGATAATCTGGCTGTTTCTTTTGCCATACTTGTTTTGAAATGAAGTAACATTTACAGTGCTTTTCAAGATCTGGAGACACCAGAGAGTTTTAGAGACATTTTAATGACACTATTTTTCCATTTATTTTTTAATACCAGTCCATACTCTAGTGTACTCTTTGAACACTATTCAGTAAACTAATGTTTTAAGATAATTGTTCATAGTAAGTGCAAGATCTCTCACTGAATTAAAATAAGCATCGTTACTTATTTATTAATTAGGACTCTTTTATCTCTTACATTTTATTTCATATAGAGCAGCTTTTAATTTCATCTATCATTTTATTTCAGGTTCATACTCCTTATGTTTGCCACTTGACTTACCCTACCAGATTAGCGAGAGGTGGCTTTATTCTCAAAACTATAATGTATAACTTTTCTGCTTGGTAATATTTATCCATGTGTCCCCTAATTTTGTTCTCTATTGAAGTTTGTCAATCTACCCAGGAAAGTATCTAGATTTATTAATCTGTGTTTCCCAGCACTGTCTTTAGAGCCTTTCTTAGATATCTGTCATTCCCAAAAAGTGTCCTTGTTGCAAAAACTCATATTAATGGTACATGAGATGTCCCAGTTAGTCTTTCAGCAATTTCATATTTATGGTCCACAGAACTTCAAATTTCTGGATGCATTTGGACCCAATGATTTTTGAGTCCTATGCAGACAGACAAGTCAGCAAAGGTCAAATTGAAGGCATATTGATAACGGTAACAAAGGTACACTAGCTCCAATGTACTTTGGATAACTCTTTTAATCCTTCTGTTTTGCAGTTAGTCTTTTTATTTTGTGGATGAGAATTTGATCTCTTGTCTTTATCCATTCCAGTGAACATTATATAAGAACTGAAAAACAATTTTTTTTTCTTTTTTTTTTTCTCCTCACAAATTAAACAGGTACTATCAATGTTACTTATGCCACAGTTACAGGATTGCTCACTGTAAGTAATCAGACAGAAGAGACTGTGGCTGAACCAGGAGCTGATTATGTACCTGCTTCTGGCTCACTGATTTTAGAAGAAGGAGAAACATCAGTTGCCATAAATATTACTATTCTAGAGGTAACCTCTAAACCCTTTAATTCTGTACTTTTCTGTATGATTTCAAAAGGGTAATATTTTGGGAACTAAAGCTTGCAGCCATTATTTGAAGCCCTGTGTTATATTTCACTATCATTTAGAAAGATGGTTTCAATCTTAATATTAAAATCACAAGGGATCAAATAGTCACAGAAAGCAGCTCTACCTCTGTCTAAAGGTAATAAAGTTGTCTCATTAAAACTTTACCAACTATCTAGTAGTATTTAGAACAGTGTGCTTCATGGCTGGCTACAGGCTCATACTTTTTCATTGCTGGAGATACATGCCTCTAAAATCGGTCAGTAATTTATTTGCAAGAATAGTTTAGCGTCACCACAGGATCTTTTTCATGATATATAATGTCTTACTTAATTCTTCCACGATAATCAGTTTCAGACCCAATAAAATTATTTCAGGAAAACAGAAAAATGAATTCTAGTGTCACAGTAATATTAGAGACTTGTTGTGTGATCCTTTTTGGTGACTTCTGTGGAAGTTTCTTAAAGGACAATGAGAAGAGGATGTACTGTATTTGTGTTTTGCAGGATGATATACCAGAGGTGCAAGAATTCTTCTTGGTTAATTTAACTTCAGTGGAACTCATCATGAACCATTCAACGTCATCCCCACCTAAGCTAGGTAAAAACATCTTATAGCAAATTATTTTTACTTTTCCTTTTTAATGGTTTATATTATATTACCTTGGGAGATTACCATTATTCCTCTTACTTACCAACTATGCTGAGATGAGACATGGTTATTTAGAAGAAACATCATAGAATATGAAATAGATTTATTATTACACTTAATCTCTTGCTTTTTAAACTCTGGGAAAATTTAAATTAATTTTCGTAGAGGAGTTAGTAATTATCAGTTGGAAAGGACAATTATTTGAAAAGTTTATTGGTGATTTTTTCATCTGATTTTCATTTACAAACTACAAAATGGAAAAAAAAAGTAAAAAAAAAACTTTATGTGGCTACTCTGCTCACTCTTTTAAAAAAGTCTGTTTTTATTCTTTTATCACTTTTAGGAAACATATTTTATGGTTTTCCTACTCTTGCAATGATCTTTATTATTTGCTTAGTCTGCTTCTCATTTTGCTTCTTCAGAATTCAGTAGAATAGTAGTCATTAGCTTTAAGAACTGTTGGATTATCCTGTGGTACTAAAGACTAGTTATATAATGTCAGACATCTTCTTTGACTCTTTTCCCTTTTCTTTGCATGCTTATAGAAGTGACTGAGTTAATTCGTTACAGATTGAAAGGTAACTTGCAAGACTCATTGCTGATTTGTGAATAGTTGAGTCTAAAATATGAAAGGAGTAGCATATAAGAATGAAAGATTCATCCAAACTAAACAGTGTTGTATAGTCTCACTTTCTCTTTGGCTGTCTCCTTGAACCATGACCATTTAACACTGATGTGACACTGCATTGGGTCAGCTTTACTTACAATGAGAAAATAATAGTTTTAAGTCATAAGGAAAAAATGTGTTCACATAACATGTCAGTGAATTCTTCTGGTAGAAGAAATAGCCTGACTCAAATACGTGTGTCCGCGTGTGTGTCTGTGAGCAAACTCTTACAGATCCTGGGTGAACAGATCTGACTTCAGGGTGACATGAGAAAATGCAGGAGTGAAGCAGAAATGTCTCTAATTGCCATTACTCCCTCAGGATTTGTAAACCTCAGTAACACTTCTGTTGTCTGTGTAGAGCTATTGCTCATCGTCATCTCTACCTCATAGTGACAGGCTTAGATTCATGGCAATAATCTTCTACTTTTGTTCAGTTTTATCTGAATTGATGGAAAAATGTATATGGATCTAAACATAATATACTTATGGCAGACTCGGTGAAGTCAATTTGGTTTTAGAAAGTAAGTTGAAGTTTATAAAAAGTAAACAAGTAAGTTAAGGTAGTTGTGTGGTGCGGTTGTCTGAAAAACAACAACCTATTTTCTGAGAAGTATTAAGTTTTGACTGTAAAGTTCTGGTCTCTGAAGTTAGTAGACTTTTCTGACATTAACCTATTATTTGGTGTTTTTCACACTGCAGTGTATTCAATTACGATTTCAGGCTAATTGTAAATACCTGTATGTCTTTATGGAGCAGTAGAATATTACAGTATGTGAACACCCCACAAATAAATTAATAGTTGTGTATTTGTAGTGAAATCTGAGGTGTGCCATTAGAATGTATGATGAGGCACTGAAGCACAAATAGAAGATGAAATGCTGAATCATTTATTATTCTTCCTCATTGTCTTTCTCATACTCAGAATGGCAAATGCAAAATATTGAATGTCATTGTAATAAACACTTATAGTGAAGACAAATTAAGATTCCATCGCAAATCTAGACTTTATTATTTTCTAATGTTTTATGTGCTGTTTAACTTTCTACATTTTCCTTAGTCTTTTTTTTTTTTATGCATTATTAAATATTACAGTGCTAATTCAAGACGCATTATTGCACTTCTAGTAGTAAGGACTCTTTCCAGTTATCTTGCCCACTCCCATTTTCTCCTACACATTTTTTGTAAAGACACTGTAATATTAGTACCGATTGAATAAATGCTTCTGTGATTCTTGAAAATCAAGAAAATTGATTTTATTGTTCTTTAATTTTTGTCTTTCTGTTTTGCCTTTTAGATGTGGAAGGTTTAGCTTCTCAAATTGTTATCGATGCTAATGATGGTGTAAGAGGAGTAATTGAATGGGAAGGTACCAAGTAAGTCTCATCTTCCTTGAAGAACTTACTGTGCCAATTAGTGATTGGTGTTGCCCATTTTCTTTCTAAAAGTAAAACTCCTGTTAAAAATAGGGCCATGTCTTTGAGATGGTAAAGTAATCATTCAATTCAGCTGAACTAGAAAGTGGGATTCCCACACTGAAAACAAAAATTCACTATTCATCTAATCAGAATTCTTTTACTTATTACTACTTTCACTGTTGTCCTTTTATATCACCAATTTGCCTAACCTCCCCAGCCTGCATCAACTCTTCCAGCCTCACCATTCATGTAAGCAAAAAACAAAACAAAACAAAACAAAAACCTCATGTTACTTAATTCAATTTAGATAAGAGAAAAAAGGTAAAAAGGATGCGTTAGAGAACTATAATGTAGGGAATAATTCAGAGTGAAAATGTAATAAAAATGTACTATCTTTTTCAAAAGAACATAATCAGTGAACATTGAGAATTATTCTTTTTATTTTAGTTTTGAAGTTAGTGAATCTCATGGGAATCTGACAGTAATGGCTTACCGAAACAGAGGATCATATGGCAATGTGTCTGTATTTTTTTATGCCCAAAATTTGGAGGCCCAGCTGGGTTTGGATTTTAATGTAACCTCAAGGGTAAGAAGCAACTCTAAATCTAGTACTTTTTATTCTTTCAGCTTCCGTAAAAGAATATCTTCTTGATTATTCTGCAGAATGATCAGTAGTGATGCTAGATGTTTCAGCTTGTTTCAGTTGCTTTGGTAATCTAAATAGAATGAAATAAAAATATTCTTATTCTTACTATTTATTTCTTTTTTAAAAATATATTTTTTAATATAAAGCAAAATGTAAACTTTCAAACATCGATTTCAAATTTAATTTTGATTAGACATACAAACTTTTTCATAGACTATTTTTGCAACAGGACTTTCAAAATAAATTATTCTTTCTTGTCCTCATTCTGTAATGTGCTGAACCTTTATATTTCTGATTCAATCAGTTTATAAGGAACAGAGAATATGGCTCTTCCTATGCTTTCCCTTCCTTCCTATTTCACAGAATTCTGTTTACCGTAGTCAAAAATTTCTGTGTGATATTAACTGATGTAAGTATTCGGTGCTTTATGTGTTTCAACGCTAGACTCTTTTTTTTGCTGATGGAGAAAGGCATAAATCTGTTGATGTCATGATTTTTGATGATGAGATTCCTGAAGGTGATGAGAAGTTCCAGTTAATTTTAACAAATCCATCTCTGGGGCTGGAATTAGGGGAGAACACAACAGGTAAAACTTAGTTTTAATGTTCCATTTCTTTAGAATTCTGTGGCACACATTTTAATTCCACTTTTCTGAATAATCATATTTCAGAAAGCACCATTGTCCTGCTATGGTGAATCTTTATACTCCTTTGGAAGGTTCTGAAACATCCCTGTGAAATCTGTGCAATTAAAAAGTTTATATGTAAAGCAATGAATCAGAAAGCACGAAGATGAGTTTTTCAATGTGTACTACCTCACTGAACTGAGGTCTTTTTAGAGAGTTCATAATCCTTTTCTAGGAGAGACTATATTCTTCCTGTCTAGAGATCTTCCTAGTTAAAGTGAAATGCCTTCCCATTCTCTTCAGGTAATGTCATGGACACATAAGCATTATATACACACTAAAGGAAGAATGTATTTGTGTATATGTTATGTATTATGTTACTATATATGTATATTTATATTTTACTATGTTAACCAAAGAATATTTTCATTATTTCTTTTTCAAAAGCTACAATTACTATACTTGCCAATGATGATGGCCATGGAGTTTTGTCATTCAATAACAGCAATCACTTCTTTCTGAGAGAGCAAACATCTATCCATTTGATGGAAAGTGTTGCAGTATTGAATATTATCAGAGAACCACCTCAGGGAATATTTGGCACTGTGACTGTTCAGTATCTTGTAAGTGAGATTAACTCTTCAGAGGCAACAATGGATTTGACCCCTTCTCAAGGATATATTGTGCTCGAAGAGGGAGTCAGGTTCAAGGTAATATGCTAGTTATTACCAGAGAAGTCTAGGAAGCTTTTTTTTTGGAAATATTGGAAAGATTTCAGAAATGTCTGTGCTTTATCTTCTGTTTATTTTTTCTACTTCTTTCATTCATAAAGTGAATTGAGTCATGAGCTGTGACTGATTTCCTGTTATTATCTGATGTGGAAGTGTGTGAAAATTAAATGGGCTCATCTTTAGGTGTTTCTTAGTTTGTAAGGGTTGAGGTAAATTGAAAACAGTACACTATAGATAACGTTCATGTGTGCTTTGGAACAGTTCTTTTTATGTAGTCAATCTATAGCTGAAATGCAAACTTACTTTAAATTAAAGTGATAATTTGCAAGCCTAATAGTTAAGATCAAAGTAAAAATCCCATTCTGTAATTTAACATTTTAGTTAGTCTGAACTAAACAGAATGTGCTGCAACAAATACAAAAAGTAGAACAGTTGTCTGTCTTAGGATTGGAAAATAACTTAAGTATTAAGCTCACTGCCTCTATACTGTCCTCACAAGAATGTCAGCTACAAAATGAACTAGCTTAAGTTTGTGAATCCTGACTCTTCTAAGGTTTAATCACAATTCGATTTATTTATTTTTGCCAGTAAAGCTGGTGAAGCTAGTGTTAGCATATTACAGGCAATAGGATAGAAACTGAGACAAACTTTTCTTGGAAACACTGGTTTTCAATTTCTGGCCTTTAGATGCATTTGGAATCACAATGCAGCAGATCTATAAGAAGTTGGAGCCTTCTTAATATAGTTGGTAAATATGGTTTATTGTGGAAATGAACAGAAATATAAAACATTGTAAATTTTGTATTATTTCCAAATGCATCATCACTAACTTTTTATTTTGTACAGCAAGGCTATGCGTACCTATGAAATTTTTTGCTTGTTTGAGTAGTGTGAAGGATGACAGTGAGCCCCAAATGAAAGTGAAGCACTTAGCTTTCTCTAGATTGCTCTTTGCTAGTTTGAGATTGCCTTTAGAAGACCTGATCTTCATCCACAGTGGTGTAGGAGAGGGAAAGAAGCATCGAGAGGAAAGAGTATTTCAAATCTCTCACTATTCTTGCTTTTTTTTTTCCTTTTCCTTTTCTTTCTTGACAGCACCAGTAGTGAGATTACCCTGTTTCCCTGAAGATAGCTTAGCTGCCAACTAAAATAAATTAAAACCAACTTAACTGATTACACTTATAGCTGTGTTGTGAGTATAAACTACCCAAAAATGTATGGAATAAATAGAGAACAAAAGTATGAAATTAGGATCAAAAACTTCAGAGGATCATAGGATGAGAAAAGAAAGAAAAGAGAACAACAACAACGAAAAGTGAATATGCTCATCTTAGTGTTGCACCAATGGAGGCCACTAGATGGATGGCTTTAGAACCTCAGTCTGAACTCAGTCTGAGCTTGCCTCAATTCTGTCCTCTCCAGCTTCATGAGCTGCTCTTCTCCTGCTATGCTATCCAAAGCCTTATAGTGAAATAAATTTAAAAAAAAGGTAGCACATTCTGATAGAGCTGTGTCATCATCTGTTATCATGTCTCAATAACATTGTATGCTTGTTTTGTTATCAGACGCTGCATATTTCTGCGGTACTAGATGAAGAACCAGAAATGGATGAGCACTTCATTGTCACCCTGTTCAATCCAACTGGAGGAGCCAGACTAGGCACGAGAGTGGAAACTATGATTACAATATTACAAAACCAGGCTCCACTAGGGCTTTTCAGCATCTATACAGTTGGAAATAGGTACTTTACACTGATCAGTAAAAAGGAGATAGTTGCTCATACTCCAAAGAGATAATATTTCTCTACAATTTTGTTTTTGATGGATCGCATTAAAGAAATTCAGCAACCCAATTTGTAAATCTGTAACTTTGAAAGGTATTGTGAAATACTATTACTGCTAAACAAAAGAGTAGAAAAATGCATAAAAAGGACTATTCATAATCCAAAATTTCAATTTATTTATTATTATTTTTCTTTATAAACTAATACTTCACTAGTGCCTACATATTCCACTGATAGTATTCCATGTTAAAAGTTCCAAACCTCATATCAGTGTCCAGGAAGTCATACGTTTTATAATTTACTTTCATTTTTAAACCTGTAAAAAATATACTTTCACTGAAGGCTGTTTTTCAGAAGCAAGTGACACATATGGACTGCCATTTTTAAAAACCATTCAGCTGAAACCATACAGATTAAATAAATTTACTATTTAAATAAAAAATGTATGTATGCTATTTTATTAATACATTGATATTTAGAGTTAATAATTTATATTAATATTTAATAATAATATTATCTAAACATTTATTACGTGAATTTAATATACTTAAATTTCAGTCTGTTTAAAGATTTTGTTGAATTGCCTATGATTTTGCATGATTGTAGTAAGGATCATTGGGAAACCCTAATTAATGTAGCTACCAGTCCATCAGATACTGAAACCTGTTATTAATATTTTCTTTTTATTTCTGTTGTATATTCTGCATCTGGAATTGTACAGTAAAAATCTTATTTTTATTACAGCAATGAATATACTATAAAATAATTTTTTCCTTATTTTTATGATTCTCACATTTAGGACAAATTTCATCATAATTGAAGAAGCCAACACTACAGCTTATTTGAAAGTTTCACGGAGTAATGGGCTTAACGTTTCTGTGAGCGTTGAGTGGGAGACATCATCAGATACTGCATTTGGCATCAGTACGTTCACTTTACAGAGAATGTCCACTGCTTTTGTAGAAGTGGAGATAGTAAGAGAGTAGCCAAGCATACAGGAGATGTAGCTTGGGAATGTAAATTCAAGTATTCAGACACAATTCAGTTAATATTTTCCTATGTAAGATTTAGTAGATAAAATACTTTAGCTGCTTAAGAATCACCTTGTCATCAGCCACTTCTGCCAGTTTCAGTAATCTCTATTTCTGTCTTTGCTGCTAATATGAACATTATTGTCACTAGCCATTTATTTATTTATTTATTTGTGTGTGTGTAATAAAATTTGTTCCGTACTACTTGTAACTCAGGATCTTTCTAACACAGTATAAATGACATGTGACATGCAAGAGTCTAGCTCCTGGAGTTTAGTTCTGACAAGACGGTGCTTAGGGACCGTCTTGGAATAAAAACATGAACATGTTGTAAATGGGGAACAAAACATGAACATTTTGTAATTTGTCTTTTTTTTTTTTTTCTTTACTACTTGCTATCTAGCTAATTCTCTTGTTAGCTAAATTCCAAGATCAATTATTATGAGTCAGACTCAAATTGCCTATATGTCTTCCATGTGCAGTTGTAATGAATGAAAAATACATTTACTGCTTAACTCTCATTATATCCTTAGCATTGTAACATTTCTATGTATTTATATACACTTATAACAAATACTAAGACACAACTTCATCATTTCTCATACTAGGTCTGGCTTTGGGAGGTAAATAATGGGAATGGGGTTAGAAAAGATCTCAAGAGTAATATAATAGTAAATAGTGTTTTTATTTTATTTTATTTTATTTTATTTTATTTTATTTTATTTTTTACTATATTGCAGGGGGTGGTATCAGTGTCCTATCTGTCTTGCAAAGTTTTGTGGAAGAATCAGCATCTGGTTGGTGTTTCTTTACCTCAAGAGAAATCCTGTACGGTGTTCTGTTGCGTATGCCTCCAGCTTTGTTTTCTACTGTCTACCAGTGGAAAGGAGTATTTGTTCCTGTTGAGGTAAATGTTTGTTTTTGAACACCAGACATGCTAGTTAATAAGGAATTTAAGTCACAATCTTACTTTTTTTTTATTCTTCTTGCAGAATTTCAGTATGTGGAATCCTACAAGTTGTGTGTCTTTCCAAATTGGAGCCTCTTCCTACCTTGTGGTTACTCATGGAGGAGCCACACAGGGAGCTTCTAACAACAGTGTGTATGCATTCATGGCTGGACACAGATTGTTGTGGGTAAATCGATTTTAATTTTAAAATCTTAAAATAGTATGGGTTGGCAAGGACCAAGGGAGGTCCTCCAGTCTGGCCATGTTTTAGAAAAAAGCACTCTGTGTGACAAGAGTTAGTTTTGTGTCCTAAAATACTACATAACTTCAGTGATGTAAGTTTGTCATAGTTAGTTGTTTACATTGTTTGTATTTTTTATATATTTACATTTGAGGGTGCAGGGAGGATTACCTGGGAATCACAGAATCACAGAATTGTCTAGGTAGGAAGAGACCTCCAAAATCACCTAGTCCAACCTCTGACCTAACATTAACAAGTCCTTCACTAAACCATATCACTAAGCTGAACATCTAAACGTCTCTTAAAGACCTCCAGGGATGGTGACTCAACCACTTCCCTGGGCAGCCCATTCCAATGCCTAACAACCCTTTCGGTAAAGAAGTTTTTCCTAACATCCAACCTAAACCTCCCCTGGCGCAACTTTAGCCCATTCCCCCTTGTCCTGTCACCAGGCACGTGGGAGAACAGACCAACCCCCACCTCTCTACAGCCTCCTTTAAGGTACCTGTAGAGTGCGATAAGGTCGCCCCTGAGCCTCCTCTTCTCCAGGCTGAACAACCCCAGCTCCCTCAGCCGCTCCTCATAAGACTTGTTCTCCAGACCCCTCACCAGCTTCGTTGCCTTTCTCTGGACTCGCTCGAGCACGTCCATGTCCTTCCTGTAGCAAGGGGCCCAAAGCTGAACACAGTACTCGAGGTGTGGCCTCACCAGAGCCGAGTACAGGGGCACAATCACTTCCCTAGCCCTGCTGGCCACGCTGCTTCTTATACAGGCCAGGATGCTGTTGGCCTTCTTGGCCACCTGGGCACACTGCTGGCTCATATTCAGCCGACTATCAACCAATACTCCCAGGTCCCTCTCGGCCAGGCAGCTTTCCAACCACTCATCTCCCAGCCTGTAGCTCTGCTTGGAAGTGGGGGAAGAAATTCTCAAGCAATCAAGTCATAGAACATTTTCTGGAAAATGTATGATAAGTTATGTTAATTCTGTAAATTAGTTGCTTATATATATATATATATATATATATAAAATATAAAGTTTTAAAAGCTATTTCATGTATAGTTTTATACATAATTTTGGAATTCTTAACATTCTATGCGTACTTTTTCTCACTATATACAATGTAATATAAAATGTATTTGTTTATATACATATGTAGATAAACATAGTCACCCTCATATTTCCCTTGCAGATACAGACTCTTTCTGTTCTGGATACCAGACGTGTGAAACATTTTGCAGTGGAGGAAGAAGACTATTTGATTATTGTGAGTCACACAAACAGTTCCAGTTCCATCCAGGTTTGAATATTCTTCAGTCTTCTCTGGCTTTAATGTGGGTAGTTTGCTTATTTCTGAAAGGATAATGAAAGGAAGTAAATCTATAAGCATGTATTTCTGACATATTATTTTTGTTTCTATTGGAAATTTATAACAGTTAAAATTCCAGACTTGTTTGGATGTATAAATACTCTCTACCTGAGTGTATAATTTACATCTGGTTTGTTTTTATTGCTACTGTTATTTCAGTTTTGAAATGTAGCATGTAAACAAAGAAGTAGCTTCTGAATATAAACCTGTTCCTCTGAAGAGCAGGCACAGCTTCTTGCAGTAGGGTTAATTACCAATTACTTACCAGTGGGCTTCTACTTTAAAGTACAGTCCACCTAAGAATATAGGAATTCAGTTCACCATAAATCTTCCCATTTTTTTTGGCATGTCATTTAGTTTTAGTTCTCTCGGTGCTAATTATGAATATATAAAGAAAAGATTTTTGTATTTCCACAGGTTTTCCAGTGGAATAAAGACATATTTGTTCTGCATCATCAGCTTCCACTTTATGGAGTTGTGGACATAGCCCTGTTTCCTAGAGGAGGCTTTACGTACCTGTTAGTTTCTTTGTCAAATACCAGCCAAAACATTCTCTTGTATCAGTGGTTGAACAACGAGTTTAGGAAGCTTCATCAAGTACCAGCAAAGGAAATAAAACATATGGAGTCCTGGATTTCTGGATCTGATGTCTTTGTAATTATTGCAAAAGGTATTTAGCAGAAAACAAAGAATGAGTTTGCTGAGTATACAATGGCTTGTTTGATAGCAAAGGCCTTTGTGGTAAAGGAGTTTAGAAAGCTATTGGAATCACTGCGGGGGTGACAGTACTCAATAAGCATTTAACCCTAGTAAGTATTTTATGAAAGTAATCTCTACTTTTTCTCTCAGAAAATAAAAGCCTTGTGCTTGTTCTCAAATACTTACAAAACAAATGAAATGCTTTCCCAGTAACAATGGGAAATAATAACTCTATTTAATCTACCTGCTTATCACACTCTTTCTAAGCTTTTCTGAGCTTTGTGCCACACACAGATCACTAGTCAGCAAAGTATACGTGTATTTTATTACAAGGTTGACATTTTATATGTCATTTTGTCTCTATGGCTACTAAAAAGTTTTTGTTGCAGTCCACAGGTTTCTTTGCAATTAGATGTTGTCTAATGTCAGTCTTAATGTTCTTGCATCGAAGTTATGCACCAAATAATAAGGAAAATAATACAATCAGTGTCACTTCATAATTAAAGCTGCCAGACTCTGGCTTTTGAATGGCCACCAGTGTGTGATTTAACTAAAAGGCAGCAAAATAATGTGAGTTTTGTCATTTTGTTCCTTGGTAGACTCTGGAAATTCTTCTGAAATTTTTGTCTGGGAGACAGGGCAGTCTACTTTTTGACACTTCCAATCTCTTCCAGTCCATGATGTAAGAAATATCCATGTCTTCATGCCTCCTTCAGGTTTAGGTAAGACTTAAATGAGATTTTTTTTTTTTCAAATCCTAGTATATAATGCTGGAATTTCAGAAATGCATGTCTTTATTTTTTCATATGTATTTATCAGACCTTAAAAGTCAGTGTAATCAGTGTTCTGCAAAGTGCACTTCTGGCATTAAGACAGTAACTTTTAAATATATGACTAAAAAAATATTCTCTTCCTCTTTGCTCCATGTAGTCCATGTCCTCCTAGCTGGTAAGGATATAACAACACTGTATGCTTGGAACTCTGAAGCGAACCAATTCTCTATAATGCTGGAAGCCCCATATGCAGATCATATCACTTCAGTTACTGCAAGGTCTCTGAACATCAGCAAGAGCTTGATTGCTTTGTCCGTTAACTCCAGCTCACAGATCTATGAACTGACCACTATTTCCAACCAGTCAGATTTTATACCTAGGTAGGCTTTTTTGTTTATATAACTTGTCTGAGACACCTTGCGTTTCTTTTTCTGTGATACTCATTTGTGATAGCGGAGACTGTTATGTTTCGTTGTATGGTGGCCTATTTCATTAGTGCTTGTTGTGGTTTAACCCAGCCGGCAGCTAAACACCACACAGCCGTTCGCTCACCCTCCCCCCTCCCTCTCTGGGATGGGGGAGAGAAACGGGAAAGTGAAGCCTGTGAGTTGAGATAGAGACAGTTTATTAAGACAGGAAAAAAATAACAATAATAATACTGATAATAGTATTAATAATAATAATGTGTACGAAACAAGTGATGCACAATGCAATTGCTCACCACCCGCTGACCGATGCCCAGCCTATCCCCGAACAGCCGGCCCCCCACCCCGACCAGCCACCCCTATATATTGTTTAGCATGACGTCAGATGGTATGGAATACCCCTTTGGCCAGTTTGGGTCAGCTGTCCTGGGTCTGTCCCCTCCCAGCTCCTGCTGCACCCCCAGCCTGCTCGCTGGCAGGACAGAGCGAGAAGCCGAAAAGTCCTTGGCCTGGTGTAAACACTGCTCTGCAACAATTAAAACATCAGCATGTTATCAGCGCTCTTCTCATCCTAATCCAAAACATAGCACCCTACCAGCTACTATGAGCTACTTAACTCTGTCCTAACTGGAACCAGGACACAACATGTCATTCACAAAGAAAAATCTAAGTGTTCGACTCCTGGCAGTCTACCAGCACAGACAGCAAAATCTGGCCTGCTGCGAGACCAGGAGATTGCAGGAGATCTTCTTGTTCACATCGCACATAGTGCATTTTTGGCACACTGCAAGATGTTGCTCAATTCGTGCCTTCAAAGAGGACAGAAAAAAGCTGCATCCAGTTCAGAGGCAGGAACAGCCCTTCTGAGAAGCATGTCCATCCCATCATGCTGACTCCATCCCATGGGAAGGGCAAGAGTCACACACATCAGGCTGAGCCGCAAGCTCTTGAACCATGTTGTGGGCACAGTCGTGGGCATCAGGGAAGAGCCCACAGTCCCCAAACAAGAGGAGAAGCACAGCCAAGTCATTTGAAACCCAACTAGAATTGGACAGCTAAATCAGCTGAAACTGAGGTAAGCGCCAAGGGTGCTTTTCCCCTGCAGTGACATGTGTCTCCCGGCAAATGAGACAGCAAGGACTGCTTGGGCTGTGCCTCCTGCCTTGAACTCGCCCAGCTGCAAGCAGCGCTGTGCAGGAGCTGAACACAAGTTCAGCAGAAGCCCTTTGCTGCTGGCTGGATACCAATGTTTGCACGGAACAGCTCGGACCACTTATGGTAGTGCTGGGCTAGCAGCTGCCCCTGGGACACGGCGTGACCCACAAGCGGCAGCAGAGGCTCTCGGCCTTCTCTGAGGCTCACCAGTGCCTGCCAGGTGTGAAATTGAGTGTCTCCGCTCTGATCCATCCCTTCCTGCTGTGCAGGTTACGGTGTGTCCACACATGGATTTAGAACCTCAGCTTCCCAAGTCTTATGGCGGACAGAGTGAAATATACCCACCAGGTGCTGCCTCGTCTAACTCCTTTATGAGATCCTCTATGATGTCAGGGGATGTTGGGGAAGATTTTCTTATTTCAGCATTGTCCTTCGCTGTTAGAGGACCTGAAGAGAAAGTAGGAAGTTAACTTTGGCACCAGTGCAATTTGGAGGACCAGGGCTTCGTTTGTGAAGTCAGTGAAATGACTACCCACCCCTGGGATACCAGCTGGGCTCCAGCGCAGGAAGCAGCCGAGGGTCTGGCAAAGCCCTCCCTGGGGACACTTCTGCAACCAAAGCCCCGTGAGAAGTTTCTGTCCCAGCGCCATCTACATCAATAGCTCAGTAGGAGAGCATACCAGGGCTCGTGCCTTGACAGGGCACACACACGTGCCGGTCTATACCCTCCCACCTGCAGAGATGCCTGGCTGACGTTTGGGCTTTGAGCTGGCTCAAAGGAAGTCAAAAGCCACAACTTACCCAGGCCATCTCCCAGAGCTTCAGTCCTGGAACCCATCTGGGAGCCTGGATCACCTTCGCCTTCGGTCCCATCTGTAAACACAAGTGGAGTCCCTCCTGTGAACTACGCCAACATACTCCTTCTGACCAGAGTGACAGAGAATGCGGTTCAAAGAGGGGACTGCTCCACGGCACTCGTCTCTCCCTGCCACTCCAGAGCATCTTGCAAACAGTTGCTGGGTGCCTGCAGTGGCACGGTGCTGGTACAAACTAAGCGTGCGTGGAGCTGCCCGGAGAAGGGCCCTCCCCGTGCCCACCCCAGGTCTCAACTCAAGCGCAAGGTGCCTGCTGGCTCTGCAGCACCTAGATGCTCCTGCCTTCCGCTGACTTACCTGGCAGATTAACCTGAGGCTCGTGGTCCACATCAGGCTGAGGTGTCGAGTAGCCAGAGCCTACGAGAACTGCTGCAATCAAGCACAGAAGAGAAACATTCCCCGTGCATGGTGTGATCTACCTCTTCCTTAGTGACCTGCAGCGACTGGAGGGGGCTCAGGCAAGGATGTGGGACCCAGACACGAGCCAGGATTTCCAAAGCCGCAAAGGGGCCTGCTGAGCTGGAGGCTCCCTCTTGGCCTCTTCCCAAATCCTCTCTCCAGGCTGTGCGCAACACCCCGCAGGGACCACGCCGCCAAAGATGTGGCCCCTCAGGTGTTTCTTACGGGAAGATCTCTGCTGGACACAAAGGAAGACCCCACTGCAGGGGGAGCGTGCAGACCCCGGGAAAAATGATCATCCATGTTTGTCATGGAGAAGCCCCCTGGCCAGTGAGCAGCTGAACCCTTGCTGAGCTAGCTCAACAAACCCTTAACAAACAGCAAGGAAATGAACACGGACAACTTACCACCCGTGGGACCCATACTGGCAGGCTCAGGAGCAGGATTCCATGGAGGCACTTGACCAGTACTGCCTGTGGGCACAAGTGGGATCAGACACAGGTAAGGGGAGCTTCCATTGCCTCTTGGGGCCTGCCTCTTCCTCAGTGACCGGGAGGCACTGGCTGGGGCTCAGGTAATGACATGGCCCAAACAGGAAGAAAAGCCTGGGTTCTTCCCTCTCTGTGGAGAGGGGCAGGGGTGGCATCTCTCCAAGTGAAGAAATATTCAGGGCTCATTTGTGCAAGCCCCCTCAAGGCACAAACGCACTTGGAAGACCCTGAATAAACTATTACAGCCCATTAGCCATCTTCCTTCAAGGAAGCACACTCGCAACGTACCTCGGGGATCCTCCTGAGGCTCCAAACCATGATCCAGCTGAGAAGCTGGATATCGAGAGCCAACATCGTCATCATCTAAAATCAAGCAGAGATGAGAGACGTTGCCATGGCATGCTGTGCTCTCCCTCTTCCCCAGCACCCTGCAGTGACTGAGGGGGCTGAGGCAATGTCACGGGACAAAGATGCAGGTGGAAATTTCCCAAGAGGGGCCAGCGGCCTCAGCCCCACAGGGGCTCAGACCCGGGCTTCTCGGCCCCAGCGCCGCTCCCGGCCCCCCCGGCAGGAAACAACCCCGCAGCAGCCACGGCCCCACCGTGCCACCCTGCGGGGCTTCTGCCTCCTGCCTGCCCCCTGCCCGCGGTGCCCGCCCGGCCCTGCTGCCATCCCGTCCCCGTCCCCTCCATCCATACGCGTGCCGCGCAGCACCATGCTGCCCAGGGTTTGGTGTTGGCCCCGGCCCTGCCCACCCACCTGCTCCCGGTGGTCGCCATGGCGCAGCCTGGGCACCCCGGGCACACAGGGCCACCAGCAGGAGGAAGAGGACGCAGGCAGGGGCCGTGGCTCCCCACACTCGCACCATGCTTCCACCACCGCCGCTGCAGCTGGTGCTGCTGTCAGGACCGGTGCGGAGCAATGCCTGTCAGTCCCAGCAGTCCCCAGATGAGCATCTGCCTTGCCACCCTTTAATGTTGGTGTTGGGTTTTGTTTTTGTTTTGAAACATATGATGCAGGTTATGGTAAACCTTCAGGTAAACCACAGATCAATAGGGAAGAAGTCCCACACGAGGGAAGGCCGTGCTTTTCTTCCAGGCAATGGCGCATGCTTTCATGCTGCATTCGACAAAGAAGCTCTCTCCATTTTGCGCAGTGGCAACAGGCACGACTGCAACACACGCACGTGTAGGCAGCACCTGCAGGTCCCAAACCCTTAACCAATTTTTAGATAGCACCAATTTTTTATGTAGTGGCTTTCCCTTCATCCATAACCCCTTTTTTCCTTTCTTTATATCGGGTGGCTCTCCTCCATTGCTCTCTCGGTCATTTTCCTCCCCAGTGTCTGAGCAGGCACTGGGAATCGTTTCCAGAGGAAGGGTACTGCTGAAGCTACAACATTTACTCTTGGGAAAAAGAGAGTATGTAAAAGAATACATACTTCCTTTCTTTTTTCCTTTTTTTTTTTAAAAAAAACATCTCTGAAATCAACGCTGCGGCCTGGCAGCAAATAACTATGGGAGTAATGATGATTCCTCATCCTCACTGTAACGTTGTAGTTAATCTCATAAAGAAGCAATTTCCCCAGGCAGTGGCCATTTGAGATGGGAAGGGGCAGTAAGAGGAAGTTTTCCTTAGACTAGCTCTTCCCCCAGAACACCTCGCCATCCAGCAACAAATTCAGTTCACCTGCTCCGCCTGATCAGTCAAACGCGCGTCCGACTCCAGCAGTGGTTCTGACGTGGTTCGAGAATCACCTATCCACAGAATATCTCGGGTTTGTACACTCAAATAACGCAGTCTTTTCCAAATAAGGCCCAGAGCTCACACTCCGAGTGCAGCCTAACAGCACCAGAGGGCCGGTAGGCTAAACATTCCCATCCTGGCAACAGTACCGACCCGGGCAACAGTAAGCATCCCTTCTGCACTTTCCTCGTGAACATCAGCATAAGGAAACAGAGACCTCCTCGATCCAAGGTTTAAGAAACAAACACAACGGTCACCCAAGCAGGTTGTTTCCAGCAAACTAACGGAGAAATTAAGGTGACAACCGGGTGCATCCAGAGTTAGTCAGATCCTGAGGGCAGCTCCTTTGGGAAACGGAGGAGCAGCGCGCCAGATGACGGCTACCTTACAGCACACCCCTCAGAGGCACTGCTACGAAAGGAAGGCAGAAGGTTGGAACTCAATAACTCGCAAGGCGCCCGTTAAGGGGGAAGCTTTAATTTCCTCAGCAGAACCTCCTCCCTGAAGGCCGCCCAGGGACTCTTTGCTTCCCTCGGGAGACGGCAGGGACGGGGCAGGGCGGTGGGACGGACGGCCCAAAAGGCCTGAGGAAGGGCTGAGGAGCGGGAGGGAAGGGCAGGGCGAGGGCAAGGGCAAGGGCGGCCCTGGGCCTGACAGGGCACCTTGGGCCTAAGCCCGGGCAGCAGCTCCCCGTCTCACAGGGCCCGGGGGGGGCTGCCTGTAACAGGAGATGCGGGCAGGTAAATTTTACAAGCACTGCATCACAAATACCCTGCAACACCTGAACTACTCACTGGGACAGCCTCCTTCCTCGCCTCCTGAAAGCTCCAGCTGGCAAACCAAGGACAAAATGAAAGGCGGATGTGGAGGACCTCGTAAGATACTATTTTGTTCCCTGTGTGCCCACTGCTGGTGACACGTAATGCCTCCTGTTCCCAAACCACATCGGCACGTTACATCTTTACTACATGCTGAAAGGAACTCAGCAACTTGAACACAACTTAGAATTCCCCATCCCGGCAGCAGGCTGTACAGCTGAAGCTGCTTTAGCCAATAAAGTGTGTCATGCTGCCCCTCAAAGGTTTCTTCCTGGGAACGTCTGCTGTGACACTCCTGACGTATTACTTCTCGGAATGGCAGAACTGCGCTGGGTAGGCCCCACAGCAAGACTCGTATTTCTGTCCTTCCCTTTCAGGAAAGGATCTCCCACCTTGAATTTACTAATTTTCATGATGGTGATACACAAATTGAAGTTTTGAAAAACTGAATGTTGATTAACAGATTTCTAGCACAGCCTGTGCATCAAAATTCATTTCTCTCCATTCAGGTAATCTTAGTTTCTGAGTTACAGTTACAGTCAATTTTTTTTTTTTTTTGTGCTCAGAAAAACGAGGGGACTGGTTGTCCCAAGTCAGCCAGGGAACTGATCTTTGGTCGATGCACCAAGCAACTCAGCTCTCTTGGGGAAACTTAAATAGAACAGACAGATCTCCAGACGGATAAAAAAAATAAATCAAGTGATAAAAACCCAACCGACACATCTGATGCCCCAGCTTATTGAACAGCACAAGGGTTTAATCTACAGGCTCTGTCCAAAGCAGCAAGAAGTGACAGATTTAATCCAAACCAGTTGCCCGCTCTCACTCTCTGATCTGGAGACGTTATTGGACAGGCATGCGTAGCAGTAACACTTGTAAACGCTGGGTTACTGCACCACAGCCCCAAATCCCTCACGGGCCCACTAAGATACTTTTACTGATTGATCCACAATAAACACTCCCAAAAAGATTCTCAACAAGTTAAACCCCGTTTAGAAAGAATCTGAGGAACCTGTCACTGCAGCAACAAAGGGCTGCAATTGTATGCAAAATCTCCAACACCCTCCTTAGCACCCTGCTAGCTCAAGGACCGTGTGGGGCTTCCGTGCCCTGAACGAGTCCACCCTGGCCGCATAATGCAGATGTAATGTTCGAGAAAGCACATACCGTTAGCGAAACTTATCAGATCCACAGCAAAAAGAAAAGGAAGTCCACAAAGGAAGGACTTTTGACCTCAGCATGCAACCCCAGTTACAAATAACTTCCTATCTACCAGCGGGCCGCGTTCCCCTGGCACTCAGTCACTCCGCAGCACGGCAGCCACCTTTGTTCTAAGGATGGCAAATTCTAGTTAGAAACGCTCTGTAGAAGAGTGATGTTGTCCCCTTTTAACATGAGCCGGCCTGCAGCACAGAGAAGGGAAAGAGGGGATTAGAGAGAGCCCAGAACCTGAGAATAATCTCGCGTTTTCAGAAAGTATTTCCTGTGGTTGAGCAGGGTTTTGCCCATCACGGTTGGTACCTCTCAGTGCTGCTACCTAGAAGGCTCACCCAGGCAGGTTTCAGACCGCGCGTCGCTCGGGTTGCACAGACACACGACACACCCAGCTGTTTCCTTGATTTTGTCTTGGAGTGAATCTCCTCTGCGTCGTCCAGCACCAAATTCATGTACTCGTCAAAGCCCTAGAAATCAGCAACAGTGGCAATTAGTTCAGCAACAACACAAACCATCGTCAGCTTTGCTGACCCAGGCTGGACAATGAAGACTAATTGTTAGCGATTTTTTTTTTCCCTTGTGCTAGCTTCTCTTGACAAGAAAAAATAGGATTGTGAATGAGGGAAAACAAACTAACGACGTAACGCGGGGTCGTGCTGATACTCACGATGATGCAGCCTTCTATCCACATGTTCACTTGCTCGGAAAGCCACACCTGGATCCTCGACCTCTGCAGAATGAAGGAGGAGAGTAAATAGGCACACAAACACCGCGAGTAGTTCTGTTCTCTCTCATGTGTTCAGAAATACCCGCTAACCATAGCCGCTAGAGCTCCCAAACACTCCAAGGAGCAACTCTCAGGGGCACTTTCAATTAACAGTCTGACATTTTAGAGTGTTATAGGACCGGGTGAATACTACACGTTTGCTGAAGAACACGTTTCCAGTCACAAGGGAACACTCCTGCACGCCCGGCTGCACGATCCCACTCCCGTTAACACGAGGGGGCAACGCCGCGCTGCGCAGCAGCTCCTTGTACCCACCAGCACGCCGCACAGCTCTCCATTCCCCACAAACCTGCCCCGAGCAACCGGTGAGAGCCGAAAACTCAGCGAGGGGGATCCCCGGACCCTCCCCGCTCCCCCCACCCCTCCCCCAAATCCCCATCCCCATCCCCTCCCCGTCCTCTCCCTGCGCTACTCACGCTCTGCAGGTAGCAGAAGATGAGGTTCTGCGGCGCTGCGTGAAGGGCTCAGCACGGGGACAAGAGCTCCAGGCCCGGAACAAGGCCTCAAGGCCCGGGCCGAGACCCCTGAGGCCCGGGCCGCCCCCCACCCGCTCCCCCGTCGCCCCCCGGCCGCAGGAAGGCTACGATGGGCTGCACCATCACCGTCTGCACCTTCTGGCCCTGCCCGCGCTACGCCGCGGCTACCGCCGCCTCGCTGCTCCCGCCGCCCCTGCTCTGCCGCCGCCGGAAGCCGCTGAGGCCGGGCGGGAGCGCGCAAGGGACGCTGGGATTCTGGCGGACCGCGGGGGGCCGCTCTAGCAGGCCGGGAGGACCGCGTCTCTATGGTCGCAGGCAGGTGGTCTCCCAGACACCATAAAGACACATGTAGCCAGTGTCCAAGACCACATACAAACCGTCTGTGCTACGAATGCTGCCCTGGATGCCACACAGCTGGCGGATCTTGTTGGCCAGAGCTTTGTGGCTACCTCCACATACAGATTTAGTTTGGGATCCTCTCCTCAGATCGCTTCAGGGTAGGTACCTGACAGCTTTGGCCAATGTTCTCGGGTACGTAACCTGAAGGGGTCTGCGGACCGAATCCACAAGCCCCTCTCTCTCTGGAAGAGGCCCAAAAAGAGGGCTCTACATCCTGCTTCCAGACTGGTCTTTCTCAGAGCATTAATGACTTCCAAACAGGTTAAAATAAGCAGTAGAAATCACACTTTCTGCATCAGCTTTCAGCGTAAAGTCACTTTGCTCTATCAAGTAAGATCTAATTAAAACAGATCAGAGAAACACAACTCCTTCAAGCACCCCCCCATTCATTTCTGCAAGCCTCATTGAAACAAAGGGGAGGAGAAGCAGGTCATTCATTCAGGTTTTATTTAAGGTTTCAGTTTTGCTTTCTCAATGGCTGAGCTGACCCCAACAAACCGGGCACTACCGGAGAGTTACACCAAGGCAGTACAAAGAAAGAGAAACACGTTTTCCAGCTGATTTTAAAACAGAAAAGGCCCTTGCAATTTCCCAGCAGGACAAGACACACAGACACCTGGCAGCAGGTCAGATTAGCTCCAGCTCACTTAGCATGGGTTGTTCCTCAAAGACATAAGCCTCAGACCTCACTCTGAGCACCCCTTCATTGCACAGGAGCCCCCCGCTCCTTTCTGCTCCCAAACAGGATGCCTCAATCCAGCGCAGGCTGCTCCAGCACCCTCCAAATTCCCTCAGCAGGTGGGAAACTGAGCTTTTACCTTTTGCTTCCACCTACCCCAGCACCCATCTTCTTCCTCAGAGCAACACCATCCTCTGTTGCCCTCCCACCCCTTTCCTGGGGGCATCCATTTCGGCTGCAAGTTTCCATCCAGCCCCCGCCGGCATCGCTGTTCTGCCACCACCAGCGGCAGCTCCCTGCTTCTCCAAGACCCCAGCCTTGATTCTGAGGGCTGTCATTAGCAGCAAACCATGAGATCCGCCCTAGGACATTATCTTTACGCTCAATCCAGTGTGTTTACAACCCCAAAATACATCCACATGTTCTCTATTACTGTCAAAATAAGCCATTGAAAAGTCTCCGTATTTTATGCTAGGGAGACAAACAGATTCAGCCTTCACCTTTGACAGCTCCCATACGAAAGATGCTGGGGAATCTGTAAGCTCGTAATTAAGAAAGGCGTTCAGATACGTACCATTCTTCTTGGCCACAGAGGAAAATTTTTAAGTCAGACACTTGTGCTAACAGCTCTCTGTAGTGACCAGAAAGTGCTGGAAGAGGCTATCCAAAAGCTGCCACCAGTGCTGAAGCTGGGCGATGCCCAGATGAACCTAAGAGTAGAGAAAAGGATCCATCTCTCAGAAAAAAATATATACCTCATTCTCCTAAGCTAACTAAATTTTATTTATGTTTTTAAGATTTCTGAGAACGTGAAAACATGATGTGTCTGTTAACTTGGAATTGGGGCTAGGTACAAAGTAGCAAGTCAAACTCTTTCGCATCATAGGCAGGTAAAAAATAAAATAAAACCGATGACATGTCTACAGTCACTGTAGATATATTAAATAGGTATATTAAAATGTAGGTATATTATTAAATAGGTATATTAAATATGTAGGTATATTAAAATATATTTTAAAATGCTACCAAATCAGTTCTTTAGTTGGAAGTTGTGTTCAAATCCCAGCAGAAAAGATGTTCTCAGAAAAAAAAAAGGAATTATTATGTCAGACACTTGTGCTAACAGCTCTCTGTAGTGACCAGAAAGTGCTGTAAAAGGCTATGCAGCAGCTGCCACCAGTGCTGGAGCTGAGCGATGCCCAGATGAACCTAAGAGTAGAGAAAAGGATCTATCTCTGGACAAAAAAATGCATCTCATTCTCCTAAACTAACTACATTCTTTTATTTATCTTTTTATTTAAGATTTCTGAGACCATGAAAACACGATGCGTCTGTTAACTTGGAACTGGGGCTAGGCACACAGTAGCAAGTCAACTTCTTTCGCATCGCAGGATGGTAAAATAAAAACAGGAGAAGGTGACAGGGCTACAGCCGCTGTCTTACAGCTTCCCAGTGCACAGCTCTCAGTCTTTACCAAACCAGTAAGGACCAATTCACAGTTGAAGTCAATGAGACAGAAGCACATCATGAGCTTAAGGATATGGAGAAATAGTCACTCCTGCAGATTGCTTTCCAATAGGCAACAGAGAATCCAGGAGAGTAACTTAAACACAAGTCACCCTTTTTACCATTTTTCCTCCTGCAGAAAAATAAGCTGACGGATTTGCTCGCAGGTAGGGCACATCTGCATTACCACTCCCATCTCAAAGCGGTGCCAAGGATGGAGCGCGAAGGGAAGGCGAAGGGAAGTCAGCAACACTCAGTACATTCATGGATCAGGTTTAATCCTGTGCTGTCAAAAAAAGGCAATTGATGGGTCAGTAAGACTAGAGCCACATTAGATTTTAGACCTAGTGAGATCTAGCCCATCATTCCTTCCCATCTACCCCACGCATGGCATTTGAGACTTGCACAGAAAATAAAACCAAACTCCTCACCAAAGAGAATTATCCGAGGGTAGTGGCCTTCCCTTTCCCGATCTCCACCCCAGCCCCGAGCAGAGGAGCTCATCAAGAGATCAGGTTCCCCCCAGGGCTGGCAGCTTTGCTGCTCTGCCCAAGGAACTCATCTTGCGAGGGGAAACTCTCCATATTACATGAAGATGAAGAATGTACACAAGGGGAGGAAGGCAGAAGATTTGGCAATGGACTTCAGACGTTACAGCCTCACGTCAGACAGTGGCCACCCTGTAGCCTGAAGGATGGGAGAAGACACCAAAAAAGACAAATATATGTATATGTTTCAATCACAAGCCCAGGGCAGGGAGGAAAGGACTGATCCAGCAGCAGGTCTCAGCAAGAAGCAGGAATGAGTTTCTGTGCAACACAAGTGCTTTGGGGAGAGGAGAACTGGATTAAACTCACCCTGGAAATGACCAAAGCGATACGTACAGAGAAAGCAAGATCTTTTATCCGTTCCCTCTGTGTGCAGTTACTCCTCTTCAGAGCCACTCGCTATCCCACAGGACCACAGAAGCTTGTATCACTTAATGCATCACTTGTAAGCACCCAGTGACGATAACATGAAAACCCATCCCATCCGACAGAATCGTCTGGTGACAGTGAATTCTCCAACCCTCCCTCAGTCCCGAGTTAAGAAATGCGGCAGTCCTTTTATTAAAAATCAGGATACAGTTCAACACGACGCCAGTGTTTACACCCAATCTCTCTAGTAGTTCCAGGGTTGCTGTTGTTTTACGCATCATTAGCAACCAAAGGAGTCAGTAGCATAAAGATATCAGTTCACTCGCTCATTTCAAAACAACAAAAAAATGAATGCCCCTATGCTTCCAAGAAAACACTGTCCGTGATCAGGTTGTTTTCTGTTGGCCTTGGTCTAAGAAGCAAGAGTTTTCAACATCATCTTGCAGGCAGACCTTATCTTCATAAGAGCAATTGTTCTGTTTGCTTTCTCTCACAGGGCAGGTCTCCACGAAGCCTGACAGCACTAATAAAATAACCCTAAAAGAAATCCCAGTTGATTTTTCCTGTGATTTTTCTAGAATATCAGAACTCTTTGAAAGCTGTTTGATTACTTGAGTTGAAACTAAAGTGTGCGGGGAAGGACCTTGATTCACACAATTTGGCAAAAAGATCACGAGTTGTCCAACAGCTGCAAGAAGCACACACAGGCTTTCTCTTTGCTCCCTGGAAGCATCCAGCGGTGCTGCCGGAGGGCTGCATGGTCCTGCCCTCGTTCCCCTTCCAGTTGTTTTAGCTGTTCCGATTGCTGCTGCCTGCTTCCTTCCCTCCTCAAGTCATCCGAAGCAGAGAGCAGCCTCAGTGCTGGAAGAGCAGCTTGGCAGAAGCAGGAAGAGTCCAGCCAGCAGAAGATTTAATTTATTAAGATAAACATGGTCTAAAGGCTCCACATTATCTTTAAAAATAAACACAGTAAGAAATACAAGAACAAACTGGCTTTGCTACGGGTAGGTCAGGTTCAGATGTTCTCAGAAGATCTTCCCAGCCATAAAATATACCCTTCCCCTACCGTGCCCATCAAGGAGGATGGAAAGACAGTTCACTACGCAAGATCAGCAGCGTACCTGTTGCGTGCCCTCCCACATTCAGCAAACGATACATCTGCTACCCTTCAAGGCAGATCAAAGTTCTAAGAACACCCCTGTGAAGGAGGAGCAGGAGGGGACAGGGACAGGTAATTCGGTTTCTGTAGGGAACATCTAAAAGGCTTGACACGACGGCTGTGCTGGCTCCCCCGCTTTAATGGCTGTTCTTTGCTGCTTCTTTAGCAGCAATAATCAGAGGAGTGAGACTAGAAAGAGGCTTTGCAATTTTCAGGAACTGGTGCTAGGAAGAGGAAAAAGGAAAAAAAAAGGTTACATTTCTCAGAACACGTCCCAAAAGCCTGGTGTTTACACAAAATATCAGGACCTAGACCTGTATGAACTCCAACAACCTCCAAGCAGGTGAAACAAAAAAGACACGATGAGCAAGAAAGTTCACCGTGACTTTTGGGCCTCACCTGAACTGATAAAGAGCTTTGCACCCAACACATCCTAATTTCTCCAAAGTTTATACACTCCCAAGACCAAGCAAGTTCTCCCAGGAAATAAATTCATGCAAAATCTGCAGGGAAATTCTTTGTGGAAGGGAGGTGTAAGTAAAAGCAACCTGTGCAGTTCCAAAACATTGCACAGGGCTTCCTGAAGCAATCATCTCTCCATTTTTCTTTCCTGTTACCACATCTGCTGAAAACATTGCCTTGGCCTTCTAAAGCTATTAGAAATTTTCAGAACAGCTGGGACTGAGGAGCACAGCAGGGAATTCACAACAGGACCAGTCAGGCCATCTCCTATACCAGGTGCTCTGTTCTGTTAAACAATATGGATTATCCAGCATGCAACAAGCAGTAGGTGGTGTCACAAAGTGCTTCTTGCAGGACATGTGGAGTTTGTTTCGGGGGCAAGGTTTAAAACACAACATCTGGAACAGAGGAAGGAGTTTTCCCTGTGTTCAGGGTTAAGTGGAAAGCTTGCAATACTCCAGCCTCGCAGAGGAAGTCTAGCTTGAGGACAGAGACTGACACAAGACAGCTAATCAGACGAGTGAAGGCCTGAAGCCCACAAGCTGTTCTGAAAACCCAAAATAATTAAGTCCCCCAGGATTTCTGAGCACCAGAAGGGATCAACCACCCAATCTGAACACACTTCAGAGGTGGAAAAATCCGAGGCCAAAAGGTAAAGGCAGGCAGAAATGCTGCAGTCCCAATGTTCTCCTGCCCCAAGGGACACAGCACTGCTGCTCTCTGATACTCTGGAGCTGGCAAGTCCAGGAGAAAAAGTCAGCTTTCATCTACTGCCATTCTTTCTGCCGCTGATTAATGCTTCTTTAGAGTCTCAGAACGGCAGCAGCACTCCCAAAGCTGAACCCAGTAAACAAACTAAAGGAAAGAAAGGAACACCAAAAAAGAGACAACTGTCTCACAGGTGAGGTCTGAGGGCCCCATCATCACAGATTTATTTTACAAAGAGCTGAAGCACATTTTCCACCCCCGTGGGAGGTTTGACAAAAGGAAACACATGAACACTCCTCATCTGTGTTGGTAAAAAGCCTGGCAGCTTCGTCCTTCACTTTCACCAGGAGTCCAGACAAAGACACCAGGTTTTCAGTGAAATAACTGAGGATTTCTCACAAGCTTGGTTCCATCACCTCTGCAGGAAGAGCTGTATCTGGCAAAATGTGTTCACGCCAAACTGCTGCAGTTAGTGCAAGACGTGCCCCTTCCAAAAAGCTTTGGGAACTCTCCCCCAGAAGGGAGACAACCAGAGCATTCGATAGCTGGAAGCCCTCCTGTTATCCAAATGGGAACAAGCATGGCCAGACCGCAACACCACAGCCAGATGTTAGGGTGAGCTGCGTGCAGAAGCCACGGG
Source organism: Anser brachyrhynchus (assembly GCF_964034855.1). NCBI lineage: Eukaryota > Metazoa > Chordata > Aves > Anseriformes > Anatidae > Anser > Anser brachyrhynchus. The sequence goes on along the minus strand of NW_027663603.1, from coordinate 76,432 downwards.
AATTAAGGGGCTCAGCAGTTGGCAGGCTCGGGGCACGGCAATTATTTGAGGTTGGTTACAGAACACGCTGCACAGCTGCTGCCAGTAGCAAGTACAGCACAAAAAGGAAAGTACTCTGTAAACGCTTCGGTATGGATTTGGGGTTTTTTGGTTGGTTCGTTTTGGGTTTTTTTGTTCGTTTCTTCATGGTAAATCATCTCTGCTGTGCTTGTGACTTCAGATGACGCAGTATTTAAGACCCCAAATGACATTTCTCCACATGCCTATTCTCACTCTAGAATGCTTAATTCCGTCCTGTTCCCCAGCACTTACCTGGAGCAGCTCTTTTGCAGAACCTCTTTTTTCCACGTCCATTTCAAGACAGCGATTTAAGAAGTCTCGGAATATGGGTGAAAGCTTTTCTGGATTCTGCAGTTCCGGAGTCCCGTTAGTAGCAATGAGATACAGGGCCTAAAGCAAAGCAAGCACCAAAGAAACAGGAGGTTACGAAGGTCAGACTCCAGCTGCGGTTCACAGAGGCACCCATTTTTCCTCTCCCTCCCCACAGTTCAATGGGGAAAAACAAAACCAAAACAAAAACCCTTATCAGGGTGACGAAGAAATGCTTAAGTTTCAGCAAAGAGAAGAGCTGCCGGCCTTATTTTTATGTGGATGGGATCCAATCCTTTCTTGCTTTACCCTCGTAATCTGGGTTTGGATCCTGCAGCCCTCTCAAGGGATTAAGAGGACAAAACCAGCAGTCCAGACTGTGTTTACATAGGGAAGTTGGCTGGCACAGCTCTGCCAGTGCTCGACTCCTGCAATAACTATATCCTCATGGGAAGGTACCCCTGAATAATCAGGAGGCTTTGTTCTCTCGATACTTTGCCCAATTGCACAAGGCCTCAAAAGTCAATACTCTAAAGATGCAGTTGGTCCCTTACAAAAGATGGCCAGTAGGTTCTCAAGCAGCACTTAACACCCTACAGAAACGAGTGGAGTCGTTTTGCTGCTGCTTGCGAATGAAGAATTTTCTAAGAATCAGGAAATTCAGAATTCATCCACTGCAAAATTTTATTCTTAAAAGAAAATCGCTAGATGCCTTTTAAAAGGAAACAGACATCTGGCAGAGGCCTTTTGAGCTCATCGCTCATCACATCTCAAGGTAGAGGTCTGATAGCCTGGGAACTGCAACAAGTTAAGTTAAATGAGAGCAAAGCACCCCGTTGCTTAGCCATCCTCATTTAACTCCACACCAACATTTTCCTTTCGCATTTCTTCACTGCTGCACTTCTCTCCCAAAATCACCTCCAGTCAAAGAGGCGGAAACAAGTTAAACAGAACTGTTCTAGATCCCTTCGTCCTGTTTAGCTTAGGAAAAAAAGCCATAAAACTGGCTTACACCAAGAACAGCTGCATTCTTACAAACTGACAGAATTTCCCCTTTCATTAAAGAATACGAAGGGAGAGACACCAGCAGGGGCAAAGCCTGACTAAAGGCTTGTTAAACCTGGAGCTTTACTGGGAGCATGCCAAGAAGAACAATGCACCAGCAAGAAAAAGCCCTGTTTGTAAAAGAGTAATGTGGTATTCTTCGAATTCAAGGACAGCTCTCTTCCCCACTCACAAGGATTTAAGAAGCCAGGCACTCTGGGGCCAGAAGGTGCCCCTGTCAGCCTCTCCAGAAGGGGGGGAATTATGGATGCACCACATGATTAACTCAGACCCTACCTGAAGGTCTGCAACAGGAAGAGCCTGTGCCCTCTGCCACCCAGAACCAGCCATGGCTTCTAACTTAAATGACCACAATCTTCTCACTACAGCATCCAAGGAGACGTGTAGCTGCATGTGATGAAACCACAGCGGAGGTTCACCTGCCTCCTCCAGAGCCTAGGTTAACCAGCAGGCTCAGCGAAGGCCTGAGGGCAAAAAAAGGCACTCGCTTACTCTCAGGGGGTTTTCATTGAGGTAGGGGGGTTCTCCTTCGATCATCTCGATGGCCATTATCCCCAGTGACCAGATGTCCACTTTGGGCCCGGAGGCTTTTCGTGTCACCACTTCAGGCGCCATCCAGTACGGGGTCCCCACCACGGTGCTGCGCTTGCTCTGTTCGGGAGCGATCTCGGCGCGGAAGCCAAAGTCAGCTGGAAAAGCAAAGCAGGAGGGAAGAAAAAGTTAGAAATCAGCAGGTTTCTCCAAAAACAACACGTACTGATGCCACAGCTGTGGTACAAGCTAGCCTGTTGCACTGCCTGCTACATTGCTGCTGCAAAGGAGGCCTGGTTTTGTGGTTAACAAGGTGTTCAGGAGTAAGCTTCTAAATCTGACTCGCTGAGGCCATCAACATCACAGAGCTGCTCACTTGTCGATGTGAAGGCTGGTGATCAGTAAAGAGCTGTACATGGATGCTGTGAAACGTGGCACTGCAGCATTTTGCAGCTGTAATACACTGTGTAACACATGCTCTCAAGCCTGTTCCTGGGTCTGTGAAAACAGAAAGCAATGCCCAGTCTGTCCCCCCTCCACCCACACCCACCAGTATTATCTGGTCGTATTTTCAGTCCCAGAGATAATATTTCCCCAGAAGATGTACCATCTCTCAAACACAATTTGCTTTCTAGAGCAAATACTGTGTTCAGAATAAATTTAAGTTCCCTATTTGGTACTTATTATTTTCTTTGAGAAGACAGAAAGCTGGAGAGCCTTCCTGTGGAAATTGCTTGGCCCTGTCTTATTTGCATTTGACTTTCCAAAAGATCACAGAATCATAGAATCATAGAAAAATTAAGGTTGGAAAAGCCCTCCAAGATCACCTGGTCCAACCATCCCCCTACGAACAACGTCACCCACGGAACCACGTCCCCAAGCACCACGTCCAACCTTGCCTTGAACACCCCCAGGGACAGGGACTCCACCACCTCCCTGGGCAACGCGTCCCAGTGCCTGACCGCTCTTGCTGAGAAGAAAAGTCTCCTAATTGTTTTAATTGGTGAAGAGTAGCGCTCTTTGTTCAGTTCTTTGTTTTGATTGTTGAAGAGTAGGGGCATGACGTTTCCATTTTTCCACTCACCAGTGACATCGCCCGACTGCCAGGACTTTTCAACTGTGATGGAGAGAGGCTTGGCAACCCCATCAGCCAGTTCCCTCAGGACCCTGGGATTCATGTCATCAGGTCCCATAGACCTGGACCTGTTTACATTCAGCAGGTGGTCTCGAACCTGCTCTGCACTTACAGTCGGTGGGACTTTGCTCCCCCAGCCTCCACCTACGGGTTCAGGGAAATGAAAGACTTGGGAAGCCCATCTACCAGCGCAGACGGAGGCAAAGAAGTTGCTGAGTACCTCAGCCTTCTCCGTGTCTGTCGTTACCAATTACTCAGCTATAGAAACTCACTCCTAATATAAGAAATTAGACACCTCTAATCGCTTACACACTACTACACACTGGGTTTGTAAGATTAAATGCTTTCTAGCTGAACAGATTGCAACTTCCCCTCCACCCACCTCCATCACCCAAGTACCTGCAGTATTTTCAAGACTCGACGGATCACAAACGGAGAAAGGCTTGTCACCCTCCACCTAAAAACCCAGCTTTCTAGACTGGAGGTGCATTAAAATCCTGTTACTTCACACAACACAAACAGATGGCCCAAGGCTAAATGAACACCAAATCTCATTGCACGTCTGTTAGCAGTTCACAGGGATTTATGCTTGCCAATCTCCATTGAAACAGATGCCACAAAAATACCTACTGCAGCATTTCTACACACCCTCCACCACCACAGCACCAAGCATCTCAAGCACCCATCTCCCCACCAGGCCTGTCCCGTAGCAGGGAAGAAGCCTGGGTTGATAACTAAAGTCACCACCAGCGCTCTTCCCCTCATACTTAGTTTGACGGAGCCGTCCATGCCCAGCAGGATGTTGTCACTCTTGATGTCTCTGTGAATAACTTGGTTCGAGTGGAGGAATTCCAGAGCCTGGAGACACTGAAAAAAGAAAGGAAGAGGTTCTTACTGTGCATTAAGTACATTTAGCCAGCTATGGACTCTAACAATGTGCATTTTGAGTAGCACGGGCTTAGCTTTTTAGAGCCTTTTCTATATCCAGTATGTGCAGGGCTACAGAGACATCCCCACTGGGACCAGCAGGAGGACAGGTTAGCCCTGAAGAAAACAGGCGTAACCGCAAGGATTCCAGCCCCATTTTGCAGTCCTCACTCTAGGGTGAAAGCTAACAGGAGCATGCCACCACCTCCCCAGTGAAATCCATCCTCTGAGAAGATGACTGCAGCAGTAGAGAAGCTGTAGACAGCTCCTCCAGCAGAATACATCAGAGAAAGCCCTGTCCCCTTCCTCCTCACAGCTCGCCCAGGCTGTGGGTGCAGCTTTACCTCTCGGCACACAGCTGCGATTTGTCCTTCGTCCATGCAGGTCTCTGTCACAACATCTGTTAGGGAGCCTCCTGCCAAGTACTCCGTGACGACCCAGAGCTCTTCTCCTACAAGGTAGCTGAAGTGCCAAAAACAGCTTTTAGAACAAGCAAATATGAGCATGTCACCGTTTCCTGAGTCAGAACGCACTGGGTTTTAAAGCTATCTTAGAAGTGCAGGGAAACATGAGGCTTGAACAGAATATTGAAATGTACTGGGGCACCAGGTACTCATGGCAACTTCTGTGTGTTGGAGGATCTGACCACAACCTGAAAGAGCAGACAAAGGGTGAGTGCAGAAAGCTGAGGAGAAAACAGGGCTGAGGTGATGGAAGAGCAGGTTCAAAGTTTCCTGCCCACAAAAGCAAGGCTGATTTCTTCTGCCATGGGAAGGGCCCAGGCTAAGAAAGAGACAAGCTCACGATTCCTTCCAACACTGGGAGAGAGAGGAAAGAGATACCAGGAAAGGACGGGGTCCAAGCATGCATCCCTAAACAGCTGGTGCACAGCATGATTTTTCAAGGGCTCTTGCACTGAAAAAGGTGGCTGTGGGCTGTTCTGACACCACTGGCATCCTCCTACCCGAAGCAACGGCCTACCCTTGCCCAGGCACACGGACAGTCCTGGGTGGTTGCCCACGTACAACTTTTCAGGTCTTTTTCAAGAACACCATTTTTTAAGCATCGTGCATTTGAAAAATCTCATCTGTAGGAAACCTGTAGGAAGATAAATAGGAAAAAGCTGAGATGAGGGTGACTTTTCACATCCATTTGGGATATTGTTCTCTGCTGGGAGCACGTGTGCTCATGCCTAGAAGCAGAAGACCTGGGTTGAAGGCACCAGCATTAACTCATGTAAAAAAAAATCATCACCAACCACTTCTGCCTTCTTGGGCCCATCCAGAAAAAAATCAACACAACCTTTCACAACAGATGCATCAGGATGACACATTCCTGAAGGAAGGAACCATCAGCTTGAAAACCATAAACCCCACCTTCACAGCTTATCTGCCCCGTTTGGAAAGGAGCAGACGGATGAGTCGAGAGAGGCGGCAGAGAATCAAATTGCAAGCTTCTGCCTGCTGGCAGGAGAATTCATCAAGAAGTCGACACATACAAGCTGGGAGTTGGGGTTACTGGGAAGCGCAGTTCCGTAACAGTGGCTATCACCTAAAATGAGGATTTGTGGGGTTTGTTAGGTTAACGAGGGTTCCTCTTCCAAAAGAAACCCCGAGGCAGAACTTTGCTCTGCCTCACGCTGGGCATCCTCTAACTTTAGGTGCCTACATTTAGAAACAGGTCTCTGAGGGCCTCTTTCACACGGGAGAAAAACACAGGCAGGACCAGAAGGTAATTCAGCACAAGTGGCTGCTTGTCTGTGCAGGGTCACTGTCTTCAGATACGCATGCTTCTACACTCAGCAATAAAAGTACAGCTGAGTTAGGGCTTAAGCTTCCCAGCACACCTTTGTGCCACACAGGGCAGCAGAGAACTGCCTGAATCCTAAATGCCCCATTTGCACGGTGGTGTTTGGGGGCCTGTGAGCCAGCCAGACCTCTTAACATCTAGTAAGACCTCGTAACTACTAGGAAGTAGGTAAGAGAGGTAAAGGCAGGTAAGAGACACTGGAAACCCTTGCATAAGGCCAGGAGCTGAGGCAGAGGGATGGGAGGGCTGGTTTATACTGGTGAGCATCTTGCAGCTTCCAGTAGGTACTCAGAAGGGGGGGAGTACCTGTCTGCACTGTCAAAAAAGAACCACAAAAAAGGAAACAGGTCCCACAGCGGCCAGCACATCCTTCCTTCTGTGACAGCAGTAGGTGGAAGCCAGCAAGCAGCGCTCAAACACCAGCTTCACTCAGCACTCAGGAAACCAGCAGGCACATTAGGGCAGGCAGGAGGGATGCAGCTGCCCAGCAGCAAGATCCTGCGCTTGCAAAGCCCCACAATAGGCACAAGAACCCCCAGCGTTCACCCTCGTTGCTGTTCTGTCCATTTGCTGCACTCGAACAAAAGCTAATCCCCCTGAAAAAGCTTAGTGAGAGAAAGTCGAGGACAAAAGAAGCGGCTCTTGTTGCTGGAAGTTTAAACAAGACAGCAGGACGTGCAGCTACCCTACAGCTGGGATGTATTGGCTAGACAAGGCATGTGCATGTACACGGGGATGTTCTCTCTAAAGGAAGAACATGCATCTCAAACAGTTTTCCCAAAACAAAGCCTCTGATCAGCCTGGAGAAATACACACTTTCAGCCCACATGCAATCCTTAAATGTTCTTTTCTGCTTTGCTCATTTTGCACAGGTAATTTCTGCCGTTTCTAAGAGTGCCCAGCACCACTTTCCCTGCACAAACGCACCCCTTCCTCAAAATTTCACCAGCAGGCTTTGTCCTTTCGGTAAGGCAGCTCTTTACATCCGTACTTATAACATGGAACACAGCACCATATAAATTCAGCACCACAGTGGATGCTGCAGCATGAGAAGTACTTTTTTTAGCTAGGACATCAGAGGAAGATGTTAAGGCAACAGTTGATAGGCTTTTGATATCCATGCAGAGCAAGCGAGTGTCCAAATTCTCTCTCTCCGATTCCCAGAAGACATTCTGGGTCACATCCCTCCGTTCCATCTTCAGAAGATGAGCTGCCAAGATTAAAGTCTGAAGCTCACCCATCTAGGCACAGTTTTCCCTACAAATACCCAAACCTGTAGTTAATCAAGACTGCTTGTTTCTGACGAGGGCAGCAGGCTGGAAACCCTGCTGCAGCTCCACTGCAACTAGCTTGAGCATAAGGTGAATGATCCAGGCTTGCAGGGATTCAAGGAGTCATCCCACATGGATGTAACGCATCTAAGCATGTGTCCAGGTCCACAAAACCCAGCTCCAAGCAAGGAATAAGCCCGTTCTCTCTATCTCCCAAAGGGTTATTCCACTCTGTGCCACCTCTCCTTTCCTCCCTTACACACACCCACAAGAAAGCAGCCTCGCTTAGTTATGTGTCACGCATCCTTCAGCCTTACCACTGCTATGCTACAACACAGAAAACCTCAGTGGACAGCCACAGGGACACGATTACCATCTGAACATTGAAGGGTTACTCCTCTGCAAGCAGAACGTTAGTATTGCTCAGGGAGGAGGAAAGAAGAGGAAGAGGAAAACAAATAACACAGTTCAAGGGATTCCCATTTCTCCTGTAGCATCAGGAAGGAAATGGCTTGTCGGGTGAAATTTGGTAGAACGCCTTGGAAAATGGGGTCCTGACAGCATGCTGCTAATGCCATTGCTGTCAGCATCTCTAAAGAGAGCCTAAATACTCCATTAATACCAATTCAGACACTTGTTTCTCCTAGGATATAGATGGAGACCACTAAGCGACCCACACCCCAACCTTGCCACATCCATTAAGCAATGCAAGATCGTCCTAGATCTACATTGAGCTGAGATGGATCACTTAAGACAGTGGCAAGGAAGTGTTTTCCAGAGCCCCTCGGTGAACCCTTCAAATCACGACGTACCTGTCCAAGTAGTTGACGATGTTGGGGTTTTTGTTTTCCCTCATTACCAGGATTTCATTGATAATCACTTCTTTCTTGGGCTGCTGCTGCAAATTCATCTGTTTGGTTGCAACCTGCAGGGAAGGAAATGCAAGAAGTAGAGCATTACTACAAGAGTCCCCTAGAAACCTGCCAGCACCAACGTCAATCATTTTACTCCCCCATTGAAATAAAGGGGAAAGCCACTTATTCATCATCGGTTACTCAGCAATTTAGCAATTCCTGCAGCCAGTCCATTTCTACTCTGGCTGATGCCAAAAAGGACAAGGGGAATTACTGTTTTCATACTGGATCTTTACATCACTGCTGGACAGCCAACTCTACATTTTTTTTGCAAGAAAGAAGTGATACCTTTACTCTAGTATGGACTGGTACATCAAAGACTTCTTATTCCTTAAATGATTCTTATTAACTTTATTTTGAATCAGAAAGGAGAAAAAGGGATTTTATTCAAAGGATGAAGTGTGGATACAGACAGAAACAAGCCCCAACACAGCTGCAGCCTCCCTCATAGATGGGCTCCTGCTGTGGACACCAGCAGTTCATTATCTCCCACACCCAGGCTGGATCCACAAAACTCATCTTGAGTCAGGGGAGAGAGATGTGCCAGGCTGGTTCCCTGCTCTGAGGAGTGCTCCTCACTTCAGTATAAAGCTCTCCTTTCCTCTCAAACAGCCAAAAGGGACGAGTCTGTCCTTGTCCAGGATGGCTTGGCAAACAATCACATTTACTACTACATCATAACCTGTGAACACCTTCCAGAGAGCACCAGTTTTAATCCAATCTACTCCAATCCAATCTTATCCATGTAACAGTCATCTCCACTGCAACTAAATCATCAATCTAATGTCAACAAACTCGAATTTCCTCAGCCTTTCCTATCGCTTGGCCAACTCTCTTAAGATGTAAGGGTTGAAGAAAAGCAGAAGTCATTGAGAGATGTCATTGTGTGTGAGACTGTCTGCCCTGGACACCTGATCCCAACTGCTTTTGACCAGAAGCAGGATGCAGTTGCATAAACAAAGGTGCCACCTGAGACGTCCAGGATATTTGAGATAGTTATGCAGGGCTAGTGGAGAGGACACAGGATTTGTTAAAGACTGGTGTCCTTTGGGAACAGCAGCAGGAGGCCAGCTGAAGCATCACAAAGGGCATGAACACCCCAAATAAACCACACCTGTGGGAAACCCAAAAGATTTTGTGTCTCCTTCTCCCCATCCTCCTCCCCTAGAGTCTGCAAAAGGGAGGAGAAGCTGACACTTTCTCTTAACCTTTGCCAGTGCATTAGCCCTGATTCCCATCCTCAGGGGATGAAGCTCTTCTGGGTTGTAGGAGACTGAAATTGGACTAATGCTAAAAGCTGCTGAGCTGGCATGAGCTGAGTAGGGATTGAATTCTCACTCCAGTAACCCCACCAGCCAAAGGGATCTGATTTACTTGCCCTCAGCACCTGCTAATCAACAGTGCACTTACAACAAGTTTGCCAAAAAAAAAAAGGGAAAAAAAAGATACAACTTCCCCAAAGGAGACATGTTACATCAAACAGATAGCTTGATACCAAACCTCAGGTCTTGGCTTCCTTCCTCCCTACGGGAAATGTTAAGTCTTAATAAAAGTTTATACAAAACTGCACAGACTGCCAGGAAAACCCATGTGAAAACCATTTCACGTATGGAATATTTTCCACTGATTGCCACACAATACTTCAAGAAACCAGTTGTTTTTTTCAAAGAACCTCCTTTCAAACAAGCCTCTTACCTGGAACGAGAGGCGGACTGTTTTCCACTGATCTCCCCAGAGTACAGGTAATATGAAGAGGGCTGTGATAGAGAAGCCCAGGACAAGAAAAGTCCCAATCTGGGGAGATACAAAGGACATTAATAAGCTTTGGCATTTCTGCATAGGGTGTGCAATCTAGTTGCCTAACAGGCTTCTTTAATCAGCTTGGACTCAATACATTCGGGATGCACAAGCTTGGCTGTGCCACTTCATAGACAAAGAGATCTAATGGGACTAAAACCAGACCCACAGTGCTATAAATTGGATTTTCTGCATGGCAAAACTGATTTTACAAGTTAAGTACCTAACCTGAGTCAGCCCTCAAGGCTCCCTCTCTAGTCACGGGAGAAAGAGAGGAATTTACAGAGGTGATCCATTTCCACTTGCTTTATGATAAGGGATGCCTCTCTCTGTCTGTTGATGCAGATGGAGCCTAGATGAACAACTATCGTTAAATTCTGTAGTTGGCTGAACTCAGAAACACCAAGTTAAACCCAAAAGAGACATCAGCACAGCTTCCTTATGCTGAGTTGCTTTGGAAGAGGCTTCAGCAACTGCAAACATTTCTGTAGTTCAGAAATAAGAATTTAATCTTTAACTAAAAAAAAGTGAAGGGGTAGCTCATTCTGTGCTGTGGCTTCTTGCCCAGGTTGGTACCAAGCAGTTATGATGGCAGGCTCTTCTTGGAACCTTATTTGCCTGCTGAGAACTAAACACGAGTAGAAATTGGACCAAGGCCCTAACCAGTCTTCAGGGAGATCCTACAGATCAGCATCCTAATAATCAGTCCCTAATCTCTTCCACATAGGGATGCAGCGTTGGTGTTTTCCACAAATTGCTCTACAGCTTTCTGAATCTTCTGGAAGCCCATTTTTGATAGTAAAATTGATCGTTTCCACTGTGTAAATGAAGAAACAGAGGATCGAGTATTTTGACATTCAACTATTCCACTCCACTGCAAGATTTGCAATCTTATTACGCTTTCCCCTAAGCTTCATGGCTCTTTTTTTAAAAGCCTCACCTGGCTTTCAAGAAGTTCTTAAGAAAGGTGGTTTCTAAAGCATCATTTTGCAGCAACAGCTCTCTGAGGAGTTGTTTCTATGCCTTCCAAACTCCACGTGGCTTTTCCAAAACCACCCCAAGACGAAAAGACACGGGGCACCAGAATGCCTTGGAAAAGCCAGGTTTCTGTTCTGCAGAGGAAGCGGCCACTGTTTTTAAAGCTGTTGGGTCCTGCTACAGGGACTTACGCTGTGCTCCTCATGGAAACTTTGCCTTTGTCTACATGCAACCACATGTAGACATGTTAAATGCAGACATCCTCACCTCAGTGAGTCACCACGGGCTCCTTTTAGAGCCAGTGGGGAAAAAAGGTACTTTAGGTGTGATTCATCTCATCTCAATTTAAGTGTCTATGACCAGCTGGATGATTTGCATCCTCAGAGGGTTCATTTCCCTCATCTGACTGCACAGGGAGCTTGGGGTGATTAGCTCACTTGGAGATATCATTAGTATGGATATTTAAAGCCTCCTAAGATTAACCTCCTCCCTCTCTCCTATGATCTAAGCTGTTTTGCACGCAGGGAAACACCACAGGCTGATGGTTTAAAGCATGGTTAGGGTTACCAGAAAACCCTCTCTCCACCTTGTGACTCCAGTGCAGGTACAGCTGCTGACCTTCTGCAAGCAAACACATCGCTAGGACCTGGGAAAGCAAGAAGAGATTATTTGCATCCTGGTACAAAATGACAAAATGAGGCATTTCTAGAATTATTTTTGTATAGGGAAGTCACTTTACTCTAGGCCTTTCTGCACAATGGCAAGGCAGGACAGGTGGATGGAGAGAAGCGGTTATTGCTACAGTAAATACATTCCTGAAATGGCCAAGCACTCACCAAAACTGCCTTGTAGGGTCAAAACCTCCTCATGGGTGACAGATAGTTGAGCATTTTGGGGTACACACTTTGTGACTGCACTCTGATAGATAGAATATGGCCTGGGCCAGCAGCCATGACATGAAAAATAGAGCAGCAACCTTACTTTTTTTCTATGTATTTGTTGTCACTAAAGGCACATCATCCATGGGGGACAGCTCAGGGAATAAAAGTCTCAAAAAAAACCAAAAACACAAAACAAACAAACAAACAAACAGAGCAGAGAGCAAAGGAAGGCACACAGTGACAGTAATTGCAAGAAATGCAAGAAATGCACGTCTCAGAACATGGAAAACTGCCTTGGAGATTCAAAACCTCTGGTTTGTATTAGGTTAATTTTTAATCCCCAGCTGTGGCCCTATGGCTGGTGTGTTCCTTTCCCTGCTGGCAGGTTGGAGCCCTTGGGGATCAGGGTCCCTTAAGGACAGCAAAAACCCCAGCCAGGGCAGGGGACAACCTGAGATGCCCTGAACACCAAGTAAAGGATGAGGAAAACCAGTCCGTGGCTCTTCTGGAGACTAGCTTCAGGTTGTCACAGACAACTGATGAACCTGGTGACAAGTTTCACCAGCCCAGGTGCCTTGTGATGAGTTTCACCAGCCCAGATGCCTTGCTGCTGTGCAAACCTGTGAGGGTTTAGAGAAAAAACATCTGTTAGCAGTCATCAGTGCTCCACTGAGATGATAATTTATAATCCAGGTCCTTGCAGACTGTAACACAGTGGGACTGTGTGAAAGCAGGACAAAGAGATTTAGGGCAATAATGTGCTGGGAAGGGGAGCTGTTCTCCTGAAACCCAACTATAAAGGAATGTAAGGTGTTTCTGACCCAGCTACAAATACCCTCTCCTTCCAGGATGATGCTGATTTGAGGCAAGATAAGCTCAGCAGAGAATACAGATCAGCCTTTAAGGGCTACTTGACATGTCAGCCTCCTTTAATTGAATCCTACACCTAGGACATGATGAGTAACCGCGGGAGCAGTTCACAGAGAACTGAATTACTGCTGAAGATCTTAAACCAGGCACATTTAAATAAGCCATTTTAGAAAAATGAAGGGAAAAGACACTTTCAAAATCTCCCCTTTTCGGCAAGCAATGTTACGAAGACTTGGTCCTTGCCTAAGGTGCATCCAAACACCTACTTCAGAGGCCGTGCTCAACTAGACTCTCCCCTGCTACTCCTGTGTAACTTTCTTACAAAAGATGCAGCATATTTGGGGATGCCATTGGAGGAAAAGCTCGTTTTTATGGATAGAGGTAACAGCTCATTACCAGCTTACAAGAAGTATAATCACCAATTTTCATCCCCGGATGGTGAAGGAGGAACTCTCGCAGTTGCTCCACTGGTCAGTGGAGGAGAACACGTCTTGATGGACCGGTGAGATGATGTGATGTGGACAAGATCTGTCCTCTGTGTGCTCTGGCTCCTCAAAAGCTGCCTCAGGACCTGTCTGATCTGCTCTTCCATGGAGAGCAGCTGCGTTTAGCAGTGTCTCACACAGTTCCACCTACAGCAAGACTTCTTCAGGCCAAAGGACAACCACCACCAGCAGGTCTGGCTCCTCCAAACTGCTCCTACACATACCCTGGGATTCACTGCAATGGGGGCTTGACAGCACAAGCCAGGTTTCTACATTCACTTTCTGGCAAAAAAAAATGCAGGCTTTCAGAGCTTCCATGATACCCCAGTCCCTCAGGGATGAAGGCTTGAGGTCACTCTTTGGACTTCACTACCAACGTACAATTTTGAGTCGTCTTCTTAGTGTATGAATGCAGAGGCCCCAGCACATCTGAACCCCTTTACATTATACAGTCACGAGTTACCTCCCCAAAACCCCTTGGAATGAATGTGTTTAACTGCAGAGAGGCAAATATCATCTTCTGTGTTTGAAAGACTGAACAAGAAAGTATTTTTCTTCTCCCCTGAGCCTGAACTGTCCTACAACAAGACCCCGCAGCTTAACCTTTTAGCTCTAATGGGGATGAGAAGATTGCCTTGGGAGTGATAACAATTAAATTCATTGAAACTGATTGTCTGAAGAAAATAACCCTGATGCGTGCAGGCGGAGAGAGCCTTTGCACAGACAGCAAGTGCTTTGTCGTGCAGCACTTTGTTCAGCCACTGGTGGCTGCTGGGCAGAAGAGTGTTTGCTTCAGTAGTTCACAATAAGGACGTGGAAGGAGGCCTCCAGGCCTCAGTTGGGTGGAGGAAGAGACTACGATGCTCACAAACAAAACCACGCCAAGCACTGCTTGCTGTAAAAACTCTGCTCCAGCAAGGGCATCAGCGTGCTCAGCTTTCTGACATGTTGGGCTGCTGATGTAAAACATCACAAGGAAGCATTGCCTGGGTGAAGATCTCTGGTCCTTCCTGCAACACGTGGAATCCTCCCTCCTCCACATCCCCATCCCATGTCCCTGCAGGTCAGGATGTCTGTCCCAGGTGATTGAAATTCGCTGATTCAGCCAAAAACTGTTGAGAAATAACAGGCAGGCAGCACAGCCAGCCTCTTAGGAAACAAGGCAAACGCAAGTTTTCACACGGAGCCAACATGGTCACAGCCCACCATGGTTCAAAAAGGGTCTCTACGTGCTCCTAAGACCTGGTGAAGAACAGACCATGGTTTAACCTAAGTCTAGCTATGATGCGTGATACCAACAGTCTTGTAGGGAAGCCACACATCACAGGAACCACCAGTGGCTCAATGCAGAAGGTATTTCTGCTGTGTTACGCCCCCTGAACATCACTTGGGTAGGAGGGAGAAGTGCTCAGGGAAGTGCCAGCTGGCTGTGGTTGCTCAAGAGTGCTGAACCTCTGGAGATGAATGTTTTTGGTAGGATAGCAGTAGCCTGATGCACCCCAAGGTGGGAGGTCCCTGACTTGCTGTAGCCATGCCCTGCTTCTTTTGCCCCTGTGGAAAGCCACTGCACATTTTGAGATAGCAGGAGCACGAACAGCCTTGTGCCTCCCAGAACTTAACATCAGTGCATGCAGGAGTCTTGCCAAATTAGACATGATGGACATAGCGATGCAAGCAAGCAGGGCAAGTGCCCTTAGAAATACCCAGTGACTTTAGGTGGGTTACTTAACAGCTTCATGAAGATGAGGAGCAAACGGATCCTGACCGCACATGCATCTTTGGCAAAGCTCAGAGTTGCCCAAAGTAACATTGCAACCTCCAAACTACCCACACTGATCCATTAACACCAGGAAAGCTAGGTAGACCTAGCTAAATAACAGAGATTAAGCTCTACAGCCACCAGCACACCTCAAAATCCTTGTAATTAAATATTGTTATTTGTCCTACTTAGAGAGAAGTTATTCCACAGCTTTTATAATGCTATTGATTGCTTGTAGCATGGCCAAGCAGCTGTCCTATTTCTCACTTTGTTATTTTATTGCTAGCACTGAAATAAAATCACTATTTATTTGTACTTCAGCAGGGACAAAGGACCTCGGAAACCTGTTGTGTTGGGCACTGCGTGAGCAAGGCTAAGAGAGGTTCCCTGCCACGGGCAATTTACAGGCTGGTTATATGATGAGACGTCAATGAACGGGTAGGAGCAGCAGGAACTGATGATAAAAGCC
Source organism: Anser brachyrhynchus (assembly GCF_964034855.1). Lineage (NCBI taxonomy): Eukaryota > Metazoa > Chordata > Aves > Anseriformes > Anatidae > Anser > Anser brachyrhynchus. The sequence goes on along the minus strand of NW_027663603.1, from coordinate 61,172 downwards.
AGTTGCCTTGGTCACAGAGGTGAGTCAAAGCCACAAGCTCAACCTCAGCACCTGGCATCTCAAAATGAAAGCTGGAGCAGGAATGAGACGGAAAGTGGGGAAAATTTAATGCGATTTGGAAAAGTGAAGACGTCAGGAACATAAACCTCTTTGGGCATAAATTTAAGGAGTGTTTTGTGACCACATCTGCAGTCTCCAACTGGAGACAAACCCTCCAGCAAGGCAGAGAGAATCAAGGCAGCTTTAGTGATAATGTTTCCCTTCTTCTCATGAGCTTTACAGTTCAGGGTTAGAGGAATAACTCTACTTTGACAACACATCACCACTACAAGACTCAGATCTCCATACTTCCCTGCTGTCAAATAACAAAACTCAGCTTCCACATAACCAATACTGGCACAGCTTTGCTTGTGTTGATGGAGAAATGGGTCAAGTTCACCAAAGGGAAATCACTGAGGGAAATCACAGAACCTACATCTAGCTCAGAGACACCTGTGTTGAAAATGCTCATCCGCAGGTGGGAGAAAGTACCACAAATGCTCATTGTGTTCCCGGTCCTCCCCAGGTAGCTACTGTCAAGTGTCAGGGCAAGGCTGAACTTTGGTCTGACACATTAAACCATCCCTGTATTTATTTTCTAGACCCGTAACTCACTCCTTAACAGGAGCCTTACTTACCAACAGCAGCGCGATGTACATGAACAGGATTGCAGCCACTACCAGGAGAACAAGAGACCAGAGGAACCAGAAGCCCAGGTTCCCATAGTTATACCTAAAAAGCAATAAAACCTTATAATAGCACTTGTGGCACGTTAGCACAGGGGCTGCAGGGAAAATATATTTGAAGGAGAAAATGCCAGAAAGCTGGAGGAGCTACAGAGGAGTATCCCAAGGAGAGAGAGGGAAGCTTTCCTTTTTATCCAAAGGCTCAATAACATGAATAACACCTGAATAACATTATTACACATTATTATATATTATTATATATTACATATATCTTTTATATATAATATATATTATATAATATAATTATTATTATATATTTGTATCATATATATTATATTGTATTATATATATTATATATATAATATGTAATATTATATGTATATATTATATTATTATAACAATGAATAACATTATTACAACTCCCCTTCTCATGGTATTTGAGCTATCTGTATGGCATCTAATTTTAGGGGCCAGATTTACATAACTGTTACCTACACAGTGCAGAAGGAAAGGATTTGCATAAAACCACACTGGTTATTTCTCTGTCTCCAGACTGGGAGCATGCAATTCTCTTTGCTCCGAGATAGCTGCTGCAATACCTCTGATGCCAGCCACTACGCTTCTTCAGAGGGAACAGGAAAAAAGAAAAGAAGACTAAGGGAAGGAAAGAGCCATTTAGTCCCTTTCATTCACTATTTTTGCAACAGCGGTTGTTATCTTTCTCACAAATCCACACTTAAACCTGTACACCGTAGCCAAGCAAAGGGCAGAGCCTCAGCACCTCTGGAGACCCTGGGAGTTCATTTTGGGTGCCAGAACCAAGATGTGAAGGGACCAAAGCTTTGGCTCGTGACTGAAGTGCCCGGCCTACCTGGGGTGTCTCATTAAAACCCGAGTGGGAAAGGAGGAAAACGTGGCACTTACCAGTCAAAGTTGTTGTAGTCATTTTTCGCTTCACCCCACATGTACAGGAAGACAAGAGAAAAGCAGAAAGCTCCAACGAGCAATGGGAAAAACATGCATTCCCGCTAGAGAGGGAGAAGAAGGACAATCGGTCAGAGCCTCGTTCACTCCGAAACAAGCAGAGCAAACAGCAGTCACTGCTTGCTTCTAGGCTGTCCGTGAAACACGTGGCTTGATGCTGGACCTTCTGAAGCCGACCTTCTCCTACGAGGAGAGGCTGCGAGAGCTGGGGCTGCTGGGCCTGGAGCAGAGGAGGCTCCGGGGGCTGCCAGCCATGGCCACCAGCACTGCCGGGAGGTGCCGAGAGGCCGGAGCCAGGCTCTGCTCAGGGGTGCCCGGGGCCAGGCCCAGAGGCCCCGGGCCCAGCCTGGAGCCCAGGAGGTGCCCTCTGCCCCTCAGGAAGCACTGCTGGGCTGGGCGGGTGCCGGAGCCCTGGCACAGGCTGCCCAGAGAGGGGCTGGGGGCTCCTCCTTGGGGATCTCCAGCAGCCGCCTGGACGTGGGGCTGGGCCCCCTGCTCGGGGTGGCCCTGCTGGAGCAGGGCTGGCACCACAGGGACCCGCAGCTGCCCGACACCACCAGCCACACGGGGACACTCTCTCCATGGTGGCACAGACAAACTGAGCCTGCCAGAGAAGCACAGCAAGCCCTCCGGCCCCTGGAGCTGCCATCTAGGACACCAAGAGACCGCGCTGGGCTCTAAGGGAGGTCAGGCCTTTGACCCACAGCATCAACTGCTTCTCAGCTTGGACTGACTTTTCCCAGTGCAGAAATGAATGTCTTTGCTGATTCTGAGCTAATTTACCGTCTTGCAGCAGCATTTCCCAGGCTCGGTCCTTCTGCGTTGGTACCGCTTCCACCGGCAGCTGTAGAAACCCGCCAGGCAGGAGATGAAGGGCTGGTGCTCGTACCTCTGCAGCAACTGCCGACGTACCACCTTCAGCTTCCCAAACTTGATCCTCTTGAGGCTGGTGGAACTGGCCTCCATCTGAAGAGCTTTATCTCATCTTCCTCCTGAAATGAGGTCACAAGATTGATGTGAGTCTCCTTGCCTTCGGGGTAAGCTTTTTGTGTCAGAAGGAGAGGAATTGTTCCCAAGAGGATGCAGAGACCAGCAGGAAAGGTGGCTGAGGACACCCCACCTAACTTTATACCCCTGAGAGAGATGTCTGGAGGAAAAGTACGGTCATTGTGAGTCCCCTGAGTGGTCAGTGGTTATAACTTTGGTGCTCTGCATCACCTCTGAGGGAACCTCTGCCTCCCTTTGACTCTACAGGGAGCTCTGGGAAAGGAAATCATTAACTTTTGCCCTCCATGCAGATTCCCAAATAATGTCAGAGGAACCTGAGATGAACTTAGCCATGGGAATTAGCTCAATATCGCTGTGACCTCTCTGCAACCCCTTACCAGTTTAAGTAGTTCAGGTAGGAAAGGGACCAAAACTCTCCCAGGACACAGCCCTCTTATCCCAGAAAAACTGCAGCACTGCAGAGACCGATCCCTGATGGAAAAACTATTTCCTGACTCAATGAGCTCTACTGGCAGCGTGTTGGAAGGCCAGAAAGAACAGCTGTAAAGATGCACACATGGGAGATCTGTTCATAATCGGGACTTTAAACAAAGACTCCGGTGGTAAGTTGCAGCCGATGTTAGCAGTGAAGCAAACAGCACAGGGGTTGTGCCAGCAAAGAGCAATTTGCCCAGCAGGGCACTATCGAGACCACAAGGAAACATTAAGGAAAAATAGTCCTGTGTTGGCAGACAAACAAGCACCACTATCCATCGCTTCTTTGGAGAACAGAGATATCCTGAGATGCTCGCCGAGTGCCATAGTGCCCCTGAGTCCATACCAGACATGTTCAGATGCAGGCATATCTGCTGCAAAGTCCCAGCTCAGGAGTCCAATCCCCTTAATTTATCTGATGCTATAACAGTAAGAGCGAAAATGAACAGATTGCTGCACTACACACGTGGGTAAAATGTACATGTAAATAGTTTGCAAACAACTCCAAGTCCTGTGTTTCTTTGCAGAAATGAATGGATAACAGCTTGCAAATTGACACTACATAAAAACAACCCCAAAAATCCAGCCCTATGATCAGTTTGCAGAAGGCACAAATAAAACAAGATGTAAGTTAAAACTGAAATGATGCTCTCCTGATGTATTTCCTGCTATATGTTCCCAGCCTAACAGCAGCTGGGTTGCAAAGGAGAGGGGATGGAAATGAAGCACAAGAGTTGTCAGATCAGGCTGCTCCTAACCAAGAAGTGCCCGCGTGTGCCATGCCCTGAATGCCTTCCTGAGACAGAGGTGTTTGCCCATCCACGACACTCAGTTCACCAGCAATAGCTCCGGAGGCAGCAGGAGGTCACCCCCTGGTAAAAAATTGATGCTGCTCTCACATGGCGACATGGTGAGCCTGCTCTTGAGTAACACAGCACAGGGGGTTTGTGGGCTCTGTGCCACCGGTGAGTGGTGTAGATGACATTTGATCCTGCTGTCCAAGTCACCTGGACTAAAATATGCCTGGCATAAGCCCAGCGATTGCCAAATTGCCCCAGCTGTGTCTTCGGAATACGTTTGAACCTTCAGAGCTCTTACCAGAAGGTTTACATGTGCCATGCGGGTGCAGTATTTGTTACCTTCTAGTAGGATCCCTAGACCATGATTTTCTCCATCAGTGAAGCACAGCATCATTTTTTTCCCCAGCCCTTGATTTAATGCTTCATCCTTTCCCTCCAGCAATAGCAATAAAGACACTGGTTCAAAACCAGCAGCTTTGCTGTCAGAGGGCCATGAAATTTGCTATTGCATTCTTAATGAAGACACGAGGCTCACACATCGATATTTATCTATCAGCGTATGGGATTTGACAGGAAAACAGATGGCAGAGACCTCAGCACATTGTCCTCTCCATCTGGCTGGCGGGATGTTAAATCTGGATGTTAGTCGAGATGTTAGACTAGCTCTCTCATAAAAAGGGCAGGTGATGAAGATACCACCAGCTCCCAGGACAGGCTAATCCTGTCTGAATTTGCTCTACCATTAACAGTTTTTTTTCAATGCCTAGCCTCCTGTGTAACAGTTTAAGCCCACCACTTCACGACCTGATCTTGATGGATCTAGAGAGGAGAGTAAATGTTTCCTCTGTTACGTATTTCACAACTGTTTGGATGACTGCCGTCTCGCTGGAGCTTTTGGAACGGGTAAGCACAACATCTCACATAATGGGAAACATTCACGTAGCAGCCTTTAAGAGAGCTTCAGTCTTAACCACAGCCAAACAGACCAAGAAATCCTCTTGGGCATCCACTTCCTGGCAGCATGAGGTCAGTTTGGGATGTCCACGTGCAGACCTCAGAGCCCTCGGTGCTCAAAGGGTTCATCTTGTCTCACGGCTGCACCCTGGGACCCCGGATAATGTCCTCAGGGGACAGTGGCACCCACTGCTTGTCATCCTTTTGGGAAGTGACACTTAGGAAGCTGAAGTTTCAGAATCTCAGTTTGCAAATTCTGCACCGAGGAACATCTGCAACCCAGGAAACATCTTCAGAGCTGTTTATAAGAAGGAGCCCATCATCCTCAATCATCCTCTACCATTCTTCCTCTCCAACATGGGCTGACTACGGGATGAGAGCTCCTGGGGCTGAAATCCTACCCTGCCCAAAAGAGAAACAGCAATGCACAGAAGACCTTGCAGTGACCTGCCAGCCCCATCCAGAAGTACAAGAGGCTGCCGGAGGTTAGAGACCAGGGATGCCAATAAAGCCATTATATCACAGCTGGTGGGAGCAGAAAGCTTTCAGCCAAAGCTGAACGTGCCCTGCCAAGCCCCAGATCATGGCTTGCCCCACAGCTGCTCCTGCTCCCACTGGGCATGCGGGGCTCACACTGGAAAAGCAAATGGGAGACTTGGAGCCCCACGGCTGCAAGGGACTGCTGGGTCCACTGGGGAGCAAAGCACAGGAGATGCTTGAGATATTGAATAAAGAAGGCATTCATGTGTAAATTCAAAGGAAAGGGTTGATAGGGATAAGGAAAACCAGGCCTTTCACACAAGGGCAGGCAGAAATGTCCCTCTCAGCTCCCAATGGGTTCAAATCCTCAGCCTCCCCGCCCTTCTCTTTCTCCGTGTCCTCAGATAATGTTTAATTTAATGCAAGCTTCCTCACACCTCTGCCCCCCTTCGCTTTCTCCATGACCCTCCATCCCACAACCTCATCCTTGCTCCCAAATTTCCAGCTTGGTGTTACAGCTGCCCTGGGGCGTTCAGAAGCCACAGAAACATCTCTCCCAAGGTGTCGTGGTTTAACCCGGCTGGCAGCTAAACACCACACAGCCGTTCGCTCACCCTCCCCCCTCCCTCTCTGGGATGGGGGAGAGAAACGGGAAAGTGAAGCCGGTGAGTTGAGATAAAGACAGTTTATTAAGACAGGAATATAATAATAACAATAATAATAATAATAGTGATAATGATAATAGTATTAATAATAATAATGTGTACGAAACAAGTGATGCACAATGGGATTGCTCACCACCCGCTGACCGATGCCCAGCCTATCCCCGAGCAGCCGGCCCCCCACCCCGGCCAGCCACCCCTATATATTGTTTAGCATGACGTCAGATGGTATGGAATACCCCTTTGGCCAGTTTGGGTCAGCTGTCCTGGGTCTGTCCCCTCCCAGCTCCTGCTGCACCCCCAGCCTGCTCGCTGGCAGGACAGAGCGAGAAGCCGAAAAGTCCTTGGCCTGGTGTAAACACTGCTCTGCAACAATTAAAACATCAGCATGTTATCAGCGCTCTTCTCATCCTAATCCAAAACATAGCACCCTACCAGCTACTATGAGGAAAAATTAACTCTGTCCTAACTGGAACCAGGACAGATATCCACCCCTTATTCCATACCATTTATGTCATGCTCAGGTTACACTCTTTCCAATACATTCTAATTAATCACCATTTTCATCTATGATATATAGCAATCATGGTAGTGACGACATACAGTATTATATAATAATTAACATACTACAATTCAACTCATGGGCTATTCTCACCCAGTATCAAATCCCCTTGAGGTACACACCGGACCTCCCCATTCTTTTGCATTACCCACCAAGTGCATCCAGGTCCCTGAGCAAAAGCAATTCCACGAATGGGTTTGCCTTTTCCTGAGGCAGGAGTAGCCCAGACTGTTTTACCCAGCATGTTTCTTACGTGCACTACAGGAACTTTATCCCCTTCTACAGTGCGTAACAGGTTTGATTGGGCAGGTCCAGCTCGGTTGGCAGATCCCCTGGTATTGACTAACCAGGTGGCCTTTGCCAAATGTGTATCCCAATTTTTGAATGTCCCAGCACCCATTGCTTTCAGTGTAGTCTTCAACAGTCCATTGTATCGTTCAACTTTTCCAGAGGCTGGTGCATGATAGGGGATGTGATACACCCACTCAATACCATGTTCTTTGGCCCAAGTGTCTATAAGGTTGTTTCGGAAATGAGTCCCGTTGTCTGACTCAATTCTCTCTGGGATGCCATGTCGCCATAGGACTTGCTTTTCAAGGCCCAGGATAGCTGGTGTAAACACTGCTCTGCAACAATTAAAACATCAGCATGTTATCAGCGCTCTTCTCATCCTAATCCAAAACATAGCACCCTACCAGCTACTATGAGGAAAAATTAACTCTGTCCTAACTGGAACCAGGACAACTGCAAAGCCCATCAAGGAGGAACCTCAAAGGTATCAGAAGGGAATCGGTTGGCAGATCGAGCAGCTCGACAAATTGCTCAGAAGGTGTGGAATGTGATGGCTCTGGTACCACTCAAGGTAGGCCCCACTCATCTTAATCTTCCCAAGGAACCAAGATATTCACCAGAGGATGAGAAATTAGCAAATCTCCTAAAGGCCCGAAAGAACTCTGATGGACGGTATGTAACCGCTACGGGCCAGGTAGTAATACCCCCCTTGGTGATGTGAGAAATACTTCAGACAAGACATAATGAGTGTCACTGGGGTGCAGAGGCAATGGTAACATTTTTAAAACGTAGCATTACCTCTACACATATGTTAACAGTGGCAAAATCAGTAACGTCAAAGTGTGAGATTTGTTTGAAAAATAATCCAGTAGCAAGAAAACATGCTGAAATGGGAAGAGTGAGAGTAGGGATAGAACCAGGAGATTACTGGCAAGTTGATTTTGTAGAGTTACCTAGGACTAGGGGATATAGGTATTTGTTAGTAGGGGTTGACACCTTTTCCGGATGGCCAGAAGCCCTTCCCTGTCGCACCAATCAAGCTGAAGAGACAGTAAAATGGTTCTTGCGGGAAATCATTCCGAGGTTTGGGGTACCGTTAGGAATATCCTCGGATAGGGGACCGCACTTTGTTGCATCTGTGGTTAAAGACGTAAGTCGGCTATTAGGAATTTCTTGGCATTTACATACTGCATGGAGACCCCAATCTAGTGGACAGGTAGAAAGGATGAACCAAACTCTAAAGGGACAGATCAGTAAAATCTGCCAGGAAGCCAAAATACAATGGCCACAAGCTTTGCCTATAGCCTTACTGAGAATACGGATAAAGCCAAGGAGTGGAATGGCAGTAAGCCCATACGAGATTATGTGTGGAAAGCCTTACGAATCCCCAGAACCAAATCCTAATATGCACATAACAGGGAACCAGGATGTTTATAATTATGTATTGTCTCTTGGCAAAACTTTAGCTCAACTTCGAAGTGTTTTGGTGTGGAACCGACCGTTGTCACTGGAAAACCCTGTCCACGACATTCAGCCAGGCGACCGAATGTACATCAAAAACTGGAATGAAGAACCCCTGAGAGAACGGTGGGCCGGACCTTATCAAGTATTATTGACTACTTTTACAGCTGTAAAGGTAGATGGGGTGGATGCTTGGATTCATTACACTCGGGTGAAAAAGGTTCCTGAACTGTGGTCAGTGCAAGCAATCGGAGATACAAAACTACAGATGAAGCGCGTATAACCATACAATGTCGGGGTTCTTAACAACGGTAATGACAACAGTAATTGTTTTGTGTAAATACCTTGTAATTGGGCTCCTAGAAATACCAGAAAAATATAAGAAAGAGGAAATATTCAAAGGAGAAAATGTTACTTTGGAATGTGGAATGCACGACGATAAACCAATAACAATTAGCTCTCTACAGCTGGTCTGGGGGAAAATAAATGACTCCGGACAGAGCCAGGAAATAGACATAAACACAACTGGGGACAATACAGGACTGAAGGCTGCATGGAAGGGGAAGGCGTACGTAAGTAATACCCCAGAATTGGGCCTACAACTGAGAGGAGCTACCACCCTAACCCTGTTTAGTGTTACTAATGTCAACGAAGGAAACTACCGGTGCATAGTAACACATGAAAATAGCACAGATTATGGGATAAGAGAAATATTGGTATATCCAAAATTGGATAAAGGGATATTGGTAGCCCACCAAAAAGGATCTAGAAGAAAAAGGGAGGACCAGGTACCATGGACACAAGTGGTACAGATCCCACACGGGCAATCATCAGAGAATTTACTGGTAGGATTGGTTAAAGATTTTGCCATAATGAAAGGAACTGATAGAATTAAAATTCAGTTGGGCATTAGAATCTCTATTTGCACAGGTAGCTACTTATCGAAATAGAGAAACGATTTATAAACTTACAGGACAAGTAAGGCTTTAGAGATTTTAATATCCAACTACAAGCTACAACTAAAATGGTCCTACAAAATCGATTGGCATTAGATACAATGTTATTAAAGGAACATGGAGTATGCGGATTTCTAAAAGATCGTATTGATCATTGCTGCATCCACATTCCAAATGTGACTATTGATGTAGAACATGACATAGAACAACTGGCTCGAGTGGAACAAGATGCAGAACAGGAAGAGAAAGATAGGACAACAAGCTGGTTGGATAAAATTTTTAGCGAATGGAATATTAGTAATGGGGTTAAATCCTTACTGGAGACAGTAATTATATTGGTGATTGTAGGGGTACTAATTTGGTTAACATTTATAACGCTGAAAAGTCTGATTCTAAGGAAGACAACCTGGAACTGGACAGTGATGCAAACCACTGCTCGGCATATGGAACCACATCCCCAATACCCTCCACCGGCCTATAACAACTTTGGATTACAGAGAAAGAATCGGAGGAACCCAGGAGGCGAAATGGAATGAAAACGGAATAGACAGGATCTGTTCCAGATCAAGTGAACCCAACCAGAAGAGCGAATGTAACATAGAGCAGAAGTGGTGGACTTATGAAATGTGACAATCCTAATCTTTGTAATTTTCTTGATTCCTAATTTTTGTTTTAATGGGGTAATGCACCAATTCATCATGAGGAGTAAGGAGGACTCAAAGAATGCTCAGTTTGCAAGACATCTAGATAACTGGGGCCTCTTGGACCCTGGATCAAACCAACCTTGCGGTTTGGACTGCGATCAAGGGCTCAGAGAGGATGCGCAAGAAGAAAAGGTAAAAAGTTCAACTCTGATGAAGACATCTTACTTCATCCCGACGACCACCCGGACGACCACCAGAGAGTGATACGCAAGCACAGAAGGACCGATTAGATAATTAGCATACGAAGCGGGGCTAGGCAGAGCTAGGAAATGAATATGCATAGATGTGTTGTAAAACTTAATGCATATGTAATATTTTAGGAGATAAAAGAGAACTGAGTGAACAAATCGGACGAAATTAGATTTGGGCAGGCATGCCCCTAACTTCCAGCGCCTAATAAAAGCACCTTCATATAAGCACTTTGTGGCTTATGTGTCTTCGTGAATGCTAACAAGATGATCAGGTCCAACCGTTAACCGTGCACCGGTTGACCGTTAACTGAGAGCCTTCTCTCCTTCGGCTTCTGGCCCCAGACAAATCTGAGGGAGGAAGAAGCTGAGGCCTGTACATGGCAAAGGACAGAAGGTGAGGCTTGGCTGTCCCCGAGAAGACAGAGCTTCAGCCCTGTGCCCTCCAACCCTGGGCCCATCCACGGGGAGACAACTCATCCTCACCCCCAGAGGGGACTCCGGAGCTCAACCCGAGCTTTCTGCTCCTCAAAGGAGCCACATGGGAGGAGATGGCCACCCTCAAGTGAGATTTTGCAAATGAGGATCTCTTACCTCTGGTGGTGGCAGCACCTCGGGTCTCCCCTCTGGTTCCAGTTGCTTGTGCCAGCATGTGGCAATCCCAGCCCTGACTCCAAAGAGTTAGGAATTTTTTCTTGTACTCCTTGAGGAGAGCTGAGCCGTAGGAGCGTTGGCATGGGGCGCCCTGGCCAAAATCGGCCATCTGTGCAGGGTCAGGACCTGAGGAGGGCTGGCTGTGGGGAGCCTGGCCTCGGCCCAGGATCAGGAAGGGCCCGCGCTTGTGTGTGGCTGCGGCACTGCCAGTTTGAGCAGGGGGTTCTCGGGTGAGCGCTGTGCAGGTAACACGGAATTTTTCATAAGTACAATGTGGTGGAGGCAAAGGTAGCTACCGCGCATGTAGCAACCTCCATATTAGCCAAAATTCTCTGTTACACTTCCTTGAGGGATCCGAGTTTAGGATCCACAAAGAAAAAAATCTCTCTTGGAGGAAGGCAAATCTTTTTTCTAGAAGCATGCCGAGGTGCGAAGGCAAGGGTAGCTACCAGGCATACACTTCCCTCTAAACTTGGCCAAACTTGTGGTGTCCGTACCCTGAAGGGCTTTGTGGTGCCCTGTGGTGCTTCCTGCGCTGGAGCCCAGCTGGTATCCCAGGGGTGGGAAGTCATTTCACTGACTTCACAAACGAAGCCCTGGTCCTCCAAATTGCACTGGTGCCAAAGTTAACTTCCTACTTTCTGTTCAGGTCCTCTAACAGCGAAGGACAATGCTGAAATAAGAAAATCTTCCCCAACATCCCCTGACATCATAGAGGAGATCATAAAGGAGTTAGAGGAGGCAGCACCTGGTGGGTATATTTCACTCTGTCCGCCATAAGACTTGGGAAGGTGAGGTTCTAAATCCATGTGTAGACACACCATAACCTGCACAGCAGGAAGGGATGGATCAGAGCGGAGACACTCAATTTCACACCTGGCAGGCACTGGTGAGCCTCAGAGAAGGCCGAGAGCCTCTGCTGCCGCTTGTGGGTCACGCCGTGTCCCAGGGGCAGCTGCTAGCCCAGCACTACCATAAGTGGTCCGAGCTGTTCCGTGCAAACATTGGTATCCAGCCAGCAGCAAAGGGCTTCTGCTGAACTTGTGTTCAGCTCCTGCACAGCGCTGCTTGCAGCTGGGCGAGTTCAAGGCAGGAGGCACAGCCCAAGCAGTCCTTGCTGTCTCATTTGCCGGGAGACACATGTCACTGCAGGGGAAAAGCACCCTTGGCGCTTACCTCAGTTTCAGCTGATTTAGCTGTCCAATTCTAGTTGGGTTTCAAATGACTTGGCTGTGCTTCTCCTCTTGTTTGGGGACTGTGGGCTCTTCCCTGATGCCCACGACTGTGCCCACAACATGGTTCAAGAGCTTGCGGCTCAGCCTGATGTGTGTGACTCTTGCCCTTCCCATGGGATGGAGTCAGCATGATGGGATGGACATGCTTCTCAGAAGGGCTGTTCCTGCCTCTGAACTGGATGCAGCTTTTTTCTGTCCTCTTTGAAGGCACGAATTGAGCAACATCTTGCAGTGTGCCAAAAATGCACTATGTGCGATGTGAACAAGAAGATCTCCTGCAATCTCCTGGTCTCGCAGCAGGCCAGATTTTGCTGTCTGTGCTGGTAGACTGCCAGGGGTCGAACACTTAGATTTTTCTTTGTGAATGACATGTTGTTTGGAGTAGTGAGTACCTCCCCCAGAAGCCCAGGCCGTAGCTTCTAAACTTTAGGGATGTCTTTTGAGAAGCACTACCTTTCAAAGATACTGTCCTCGAAAGGAGGAGCGGTTCCTTAGGGTCACACTGTCCTGCTTTCTTTCTAAAGGGCTGGTTAGAGAGACTGTGCCGAAGGAGGTGCTTTGGCGAGGAAGCGGTCGCAAGCTGCCACTCCCTGGCAAAATTACAGGGGCAACACAGGCAACTGCCCCACCAGGTGAAGGCTGTTTCTTGGTCATCCGCTGTCACCAACCAGAACCAGCATGCGTGTGCAGGTTCTTGCCCTGGTACCCGCTCTTGCAGCTCATGTCAGCAGCCAAACCCAAGAGTGTCAGTAGGCAGCAAGTGTTGCAGAGGAAGGCAGGAGTGGCTCCCTGAGGATGGCTGTCTTCCCCGGGCTGTGACAGCATGTGAGAGCAGTCCAGCGGAGGGACGCTCACAAAGCTCTGTGGCTGTGGCTAGAGAGGGGTCACCTCCCAGCGCACCCAGTTCCCAGGGATTTTGGAACCTTGCTCTTGGGGGAACGAGGCCGTCAGAAGCCCATTGAGCAGACGATGGGAAACGGGACCCCTCCTGTGAGCTGAGGCCCAGAGTGATGCCCTGACCCAGTGCAAACAGGGCACTGCCATAGAGCTACTGATGTAGGTGTCGATGTGACAGAAACTTCTCACGGGTCTTTGGTTGCAGAAGTGTCCCCAGGGAGGGCTTTGCCAGACCCTCGGCTGCTTCCGGCGCTGGAGCCCAGCTGGTATCCCAGGGGTGGGAAGTCATTTCACTGACTTCACAAACGAAGCCCTGCTTCTCCAAATTGCACTGGTGCCAAAGTTAACTTCCTACTTTCTCTTCAGGTCCTCTAAGAGTAAAGGATAAAGCTGAAAGAGTAAAACCTTCCCTGAGGTCCTCTCACATCACAGGGAAAATCAGAAAGTACTTCGAGAAGGCAGCACCTGGTGGGTATATTTCACTCTGTCCGCCATAAGACTTGGGAAGCTGAGGTTCTAAATCCATGTGTGGACACACCGTAACCTGCACAGCAGGAAGGGATGGATCAGAGCGGAGACACTCAATTTCACACCTGGCAGGCACTGGTGAGCCTCAGAGAAGGCCGAGAGCCTCTGCTGCCGCTTGTGGGTCACGCCGTGTCCCAGGGGCAGCTGCTAGCCCAGCACTACCATAAGTGGTCCGAGCTGTTCCGTGCAAACATTGGTATCCAGCCAGCAGCAACTGGTGTGTGCTTGCAACTGTGCCCAGAATATGGTTCAAGGAGGAGCAGTTCCTTGTAGTCACACTGTCCTGCTTTCTTTCTAAAGAGCTGGTTAGAGAGACTGTGCCGAAGGAGGTGCTTTGGCGAGGAAGCGGTCGCACGCTGCCGCTCCCTGGCAAAAGAACAGAGCCAGTGAAGTCAACTGCCCCACCAGGTAAAGGCTGTTTCTTGGTCATCCGCTGTCACCAACCAGAACCAGCATGCGTGTGCAGGTTCTTGCCCTGGTACCCGCTCTTGCACCTCATGTCAGCAGCCAAACCCAAGAGTGTCAGTAGGCAGCAAGTGTTGCAGAGGAAGGCAGGAGTGGCTCCCTGAGGATGGCTGTCTTCCCCGGGCTGTGACAGCATGTGAGAGCAGTGCAGCGGAGAGACGCTCACAAAGCTCTGTGGCTGTGGTTAGAGAGGGGTCACCTCCCAGCGCACCCAGTTCCCAGGGATTTTGGAACTTTGCTCTTGGGGGAACGAGGCCGTCAGAAGCCCATTGAGCAGACGATGGGAAACGGGACCCCTCCTGTGAGCTGAGGCCCAGAGTGATGCCCTGACCCAGTGCAGATGGGGCACTGCCTCACTGGCACTCCTGGGCTCCCGAATTTTGTTCAGTTTTGTCCCTAAGGCTCCGAGTGTGCCTCGAGCAGCGAAGGTGGGCAAGCACCTAAGACCTTTTAGAACTCCAAAGAGCTGGGGGAGCAAACCTGAGACACTGGGCCCTCAGCATTATGGCAGGGAAAACAAAGGATGGAGGGAAAACAAAGCTGAGAGGCAAAAGGGAGGCTCCAGAGTGCCTTGAGTTGCAGTGCCTTTGGCAGATTCCCCAGCTTCTGCTGAACCTCAGGAAGCATTGCGGCCTGAGGATTTTCACTTGCTCAAAGATGCTAACCAAATGAAACAGAACACTTCCTGGCAATGTCAGACCTCCGGTGAGATTACCAGTAGTGCGCAGGACACAGCAATGTCCACAATTGTTCTTGCAGGCGTGGATGGGGAGAACAATGCAAACACTGCGAAGCCCCAAAAATTCCGAAGTTACTGCATAGGAGGCCGTTACTGCATAGGAGGCGCTGTGGCATTCTTGGTTGCCTTCCTGCTTCTGATAGCTGTGTACTTCATGCTGTGTGCTTGTCAGGCGTTGGTGGCAGAAAAACCAGTGAGTTGTTGTTCCCCCGCTCCCTCTCCTCCTCTCCCCCTCCCAAATTCTTTACCGTATCTTTGTTAACATTATTATGTGGCTGCTGCCAGCCAGGAAGCAGTTGTCGTTAGCGTATTGTGAAGTGAGCAGTTAGTTTTTGACCAGACTCTTCTGAAATTTCTGCTGTCCAGTGCTTTAGGTGGCCTCTAATTCCTGGGCATTCTGTTCTGGAGCCCATTTTTCTGTTGCTGGTCTTAGCGAAGCTTGGCCCTTCCGCAGCAAGAGCAGAGCCAGGGACAGCCGTAGGCAAAGCGAGGTCAGGAAGAGAAATGCAGGAGCTGAGAGAGGGTGCCATCGGAGAGAGAAGCGCAGCAGTGCCAGTTCCCCCCCAGCACAAGGCACCCTGTTCTGGGATGCCCTGAATTGCAGGTGTCCGCCTCAGCCAAGGTGTGCCAGCTACTGGGAGCATGGGGATGAGCCCTGCCAGCTGCGGGCATTGCCTTGGAGAGGGGCAGTCGGTGTGTCACAGCCGCACCTGAGCGCTGCCAGCGTGCGTGTCCTCAGCACACACAGAGCTTGTGTGTTTAATTACACATCCCAAAGAGCGGATGGGCAGCACCTCCCCGAACAGGGAGCCGAGGCCGTCACCTTGTTGGGCCAGGGCCAGGGCCGGGCAGGGAGCTGAGTACTGGTCCTTGCAAGGCGCTCTGAAAAAGGGCAGCCGGTGGCTGTTGGGACCCGGTCGTGCTGAGCCCGGCTGTGGACCCCTGTCTCTGCGGGGGCCAGGTCTTCTTGCTGGGACAGCACGTGCAGAGCAGGCAGGTCAGGATGGCTGGCGAGGCGCTGGGGAGGAGACAAGCTGGGGCAGGATGTCGAGGGGAGCAGAGTCCCAGCCGAGGGCACAGGGCACCCTGTTTTCTGCACAGAGCACTGTGTGCCCACAGCTCACGCACAGCCGGGTGCCTGCACCCTGCTGCCTCGCACCCGCCTGGCACCGCAGCCGCAGCACGGCCTCAGCAAGTTCCTGTCTCCGCAGGCGCCTCGCCGCAGCCCAGGCAGCCCAGACTGACACCCGCAGCCGCTCCGTGAGCCCGTACAGGCGGCCTGACCACCGTGGTACGCCTGAGAGCCAGGCCCGACGCCAGCGGCCACCATCAGTGCCTGGAAGAGCGGCCCGCCTGCCACCAGCCCGGCCTCCACGGCCCCCACGCCCGGCAGCGGATCAGTGGAAGGTGCACGACCGGCCCAGCAGCCCCCAGTCCTCGTGGGCACAGACACCGCCCCCACGGCCCCCCCACCCTCCTCCAAGGGCTGGGGCAGGCCCCCCCGGGATGCAGCCTGGGGCAATTACTGACCCCCGGGCTGCAGCTTAAATAAATATTGTGTAATACAGCACAGCAGTCCGGGTCTTATGTATAGCAATACCCAGGAACTGCCTGGCTACCTTCCCTTCCCTTCGCTGATCTTGTTTTGCAAAACTTCTGGGCTAGCTCCAAATACAGAACTGCTTGTCAATACCAGCTGAACACCCCTCCACGTTAAGACCCTCCCAATTTTGGCCCTACTTTGGAGGTAGCTGCATGCCTGCTAGCTACCATTGCCTCCTCCAGGGAAGCTTCTGCAAATGTTTGGCATTCTGCCTGAGAAACATTTAGCTCTGGGTATCAGCTGCAAGTTTGTGGTCCACATCAGGCTGAGGTGTCGAGTAGCCAGAGCCTACGAGAACTGCTGCAATCAAGCACAGAAGAGAAACATTCCCCGTGCATGGTGTGATCTACCTCTTCCTTAGTGACCTGCAGCGACTGGAGGGGGCTCAGGCAAGGATGTGGGACCCAGACACGAGCCAGGATTTCCAAAGCCGCAAAGGGGCCTGCTGAGCTGGAGGCTCCCTCTTGGCCTCTTCCCAAATCCTCTCTCCAGGCTGTGCGCAACACCCCGCAGGGACCACGCCGCCAAAGATGTGGCCCCTCAGGTGTTTCTTACGGGAAGATCTCTGCTGGACACAAAGGAAGACCCCACTGCAGGGGGAGCGTGCAGACCCCGGGAAAAATGATCATCCATGTTTGTCATGGAGAAGCCCCCTGGCCAGTGAGCAGCTGAACCCTTGCTGAGCTAGCTCAACAAACCCTTAACAAACAGCAAGGAAATGAACACGGACAACTTACCACCCGTGGGACCCATACTGGCAGGCTCAGGAGCAGGATTCCATGGAGGCACTTGACCAGTACTGCCTGTGGGCACAAGTGGGATCAGACACAGGTAAGGGGAGCTTCCATTGCCTCTTGGGGCCTGCCTCTTCCTCAGTGACCGGGAGGCACTGGCTGGGGCTCAGGTAATGACATGGCCCAAACAGGAAGAAAAGCCTGGGTTCTTCCCTCTCTGTGGAGAGGGGCAGGGGTGGCATCTCTCCAAGTGAAGAAATATTCAGGGCTCATTTGTGCAAGCCCCCTCAAGGCACAAACGCACTTGGAAGACCCTGAATAAACTATTACAGCCCATTAGCCATCTTCCTTCAAGGAAGCACACTCGCAACGTACCTCGGGGATCCTCCTGAGGCTCCAAACCATGATCCAGCTGAGAAGCTGGATATCGAGAGCCAACATCGTCATCATCTAAAATCAAGCAGAGATGAGAGACGTTGCCATGGCATGCTGTGCTCTCCCTCTTCCCCAGCACCCTGCAGTGACTGAGGGGGCTGAGGCAATGTCACGGGACAAAGATGCAGGTGGAAATTTCCCAAGAGGGGCCAGCGGCCTCAGCCCCACAGGGGCTCAGACCCGGGCTTCTCGGCCCCAGCGCCGCTCCCGGCCCCCCCGGCAGGAAACAACCCCGCAGCAGCCACGGCCCCACCGTGCCACCCTGCGGGGCTTCTGCCTCCTGCCTGCCCCCTGCCCGCGGTGCCCGCCCGGCCCTGCTGCCATCCCGTCCCCGTCCCCTCCATCCATACGCGCAGCACCATGCCGCCCAGGGTTTGGTGTTGGCCCCGGCCCTGCCCACCCACCTGCTCCCGGTGGTCGCCATGGCGCAGCCTGGGCACCCCGGGCACACAGGGCCACCAGCAGGAGGAAGAGGACGCAGGCAGGGGCCGTGGCTCCCCACACTCGCACCATGCTTCCACCACCGCCGCTGCAGCTGGTGCTGCTGTCAGGACCGGTGCGGAGCAATGCCTGTCAGTCCCAGCAGTCCCCAGATGAGCATCTGCCTTGCCACCCTTTAATGTTGGTGTTGGGTTTTGTTTTTGTTTTGAAACATATGATGCAGGTTATGGTAAACCTTCAGGTAAACCACAGATCAATAGGGAAGAAGTCCCACACGAGGGAAGGCCGTGCTTTTCTTCCAGGCAATGGCGCATGCTTTCATGCTGCATTCGACAAAGAAGCTCTCTCCATTTTGCGCAGTGGCAACAGGCACGACTGCAACACACGCACGTGTAGGCAGCACCTGCAGGTCCCAAACCCTTAACCAATTTTTAGATAGCACCAATTTTTTATGTAGTGGCTTTCCCTTCATCCATAACCCCTTTTTTCCTTTCTTTATATCGGGTGGCTCTCCTCCATTGCTCTCTCGGTCATTTTCCTCCCCAGTGTCTGAGCAGGCACTGGGAATCGTTTCCAGAGGAAGGGTACTGCTGAAGCTACAACATTTACTCTCGGGAAAAAGAGAGTATGTAAAAGAATACATACTTCCTTTCTTTTTTCCTTTTTTTTTTTAAAAAAAACATCTCTGAAATCAACGCTGCGGCCTGGCAGCAAATAACTATGGGAGTAATGATGATTCCTCATCCTCACTGTAACGTTGTAGTTAATCTCATAAAGAAGCAATTTCCCCAGGCAGTGGCCATTTGAGATGGGAAGGGGCAGTAAGAGGAAGTTTTCCTTAGACTAGCTCTTCCCCCAGAACACCTCGCCATCCAGCAACAAATTCAGTTCACCTGCTCCGCCTGATCAGTCAAACGCGCGTCCGACTCCAGCAGTGGTTCTGACGTGGTTCGAGAATCACCTATCCACAGAATATCTCGGGTTTGTACACTCAAATAACGCAGTCTTTTCCAAATAAGGCCCAGAGCTCACACTCCGAGTGCAGCCTAACAGCACCAGAGGGCCGGTAGGCTAAACATTCCCATCCTGGCAACAGTACCGACCCGGGCAACAGTAAGCATCCCTTCTGCACTTTCCTCGTGAACATCAGCATAAGGAAACAGAGACCTCCTCGATCCAAGGTTTAAGAAACAAACACAACGGTCACCCAAGCAGGTTGTTTCCAGCAAACTAACGGAGAAATTAAGGTGACAACCGGGTGCATCCAGAGTTAGTCAGATCCTGAGGGCAGCTCCTTTGGGAAACGGAGGAGCAGCGCGCCAGATGACGGCTACCTTACAGCACACCTCAGAGGCACTGCTACGAAAGGAAGGCAGAAGGTTGGAACTCAATAACTCGCAAGGCGCCCGTTAAGGGGGAAGCTTTAATTTCCTCAGCAGAACCTCCTCCCTGAAGGCCGCCCAGGGACTCTTTGCTTCCCTCGGGAGACGGCAGGGACGGGGCAGGGCGGTGGGACGGACGGCCCAAAAGGCCTGAGGAAGGGCTGAGGAGCGGGAGGGAAGGGCAGGGCGAGGGCAAGGGCAAGGGCGGCCCTGGGCCTGACAGGGCACCTTGGGCCTAAGCCCGGGCAGCAGCTCCCCGTCTCACAGGGCCCGGGGGGGGCTGCCTGTAACAGGAGATGCGGGCAGGTAAATTTTACAAGCACTGCATCACAAATACCCTGCAACACCTGAACTACTCACTGGGACAGCCTCCTTCCTCGCCTCCTGAAAGCTCCAGCTGGCAAACCAAGGACAAAATGAAAGGCGGATGTGGAGGACCTCGTAAGATACTATTTTGTTCCCTGTGTGCCCACTGCTGGTGACACGTAATGCCTCCTGTTCCCAAACCACATCGGCACGTTACATCTTTACTACATGCTGAAAGGAACTCAGCAACTTGAACACAACTTAGAATTCCCCATCCCGGCAGCAGGCTGTACAGCTGAAGCTGCTTTAGCCAATAAAGTGTGTCATGCTGCCCCTCAAAGGTTTCTTCCTGGGAACGTCTGCTGTGACACTCCTGACGTATTACTTCTCGGAATGGCAGAACTGCGCTGGGTAGGCCCCACAGCAAGACTCGTATTTCTGTCCTTCCCTTTCAGGAAAGGATCTCCCACCTTGAATTTACTAATTTTCATGATGGTGATACACAAATTGAAGTTTTGAAAAACTGAATGTTGATTAACAGATTTCTAGCACAGCCTGTGCATCAAAATTCATTTCTCTCCATTCAGGTAATCTTAGTTTCTGAGTTACAGTTACAGTCAATTTTTTTTTTTTTTGTGCTCAGAAAAACGAGGGGACTGGTTGTCCCAAGTCAGCCAGGGAACTGATCTTTGGTCGATGCACCAAGCAACTCAGCTCTCTTGGGGAAACTTAAATAGAACAGACAGATCTCCAGACGGATAAAAAAAATAAATCAAGTGATAAAAACCCAACCGACACATCTGATACCCCAGCTTATTGAACAGCACAAGGGTTTAATCTACAGGCTCTGTCCAAAGCAGCAAGAAGTGACAGATTTAATCCAAACCAGTTGCCCGCTCTCACTCTCTGATCTGGAGACGTTATTGGACAGGCATGCGTAGCAGTAACACTTGTAAACGCTGGGTTACTGCACCACAGCCCCAAATCCCTCACGGGCCCACTAAGATACTTTTACTGATTGATCCACAATAAACACTCCCAAAAAGATTCTCAACAAGTTAAACCCCGTTTAGAAAGAATCTGAGGAACCTGTCACTGCAGCAACAAAGGGCTGCAATCGTATGCAAAATCTCCAACACCCTCCTTAGCACCCTGCTAGCTCAAGGACCGTGTGGGGCTTCCGTGCCCTGAACGAGTCCACCCTGGCCGCATAATGCAGATGTAATGTTCGAGAAAGCACATACCGTTAGCGAAACTTATCAGATCCACAGCAAAAAGAAAAGGAAGTCCACAAAGGAAGGACTTTTGACCTCAACATGCAACCCCAGTTACAAATAACTTCCTATCTACCAGCTGGCCGCGTTCCCCTGGCACTCAGTCACTCCGCAGCACGGCAGCCACCTTTGTTCTAAGGATGGCAAATTCTAGTTAGAAACGCTCTGTAGAAGAGTGATGTTGTCCCCTTTTAACATGAGCCGGCCTGCAGCACAGAGAAGGGAAAGAGGGGATTAGAGAGAGCCCAGAACCTGAGAATAATCTCGCGTTTTCAGAAAGTATTTCCTGTGGTTGAGCAGGGTTTTGCCCATCACGGTTGGTACCTCTCAGTGCTGCTACCTAGAAGGCTCACCCAGGCAGGTTTCAGACCGCGCGTCGCTCGGGTTGCACAGACACACGACACACCCAGCTGTTTCCTTGATTTTGTCTTGGAGTGAATCTCCTCTGCGTCGTCCAGCACCAAATTCATGTACTCGTCAAAGCCCTAGAAATCAGCAACAGTGGCAATTAGTTCAGCAACAACACAAACCATCGTCAGCTTTGCTGACCCAGGCTGGACAATGAAGACTAATTGTTAGCGATTTTTTTTTTCCCTTGTGCTAGCTTCTCTTGACAAGAAAAAATAGGATTGTGAATGAGGGAAAACAAACTAACGACGTAACGCGGGGTCGTGCTGATACTCACGATGATGCAGCCTTCTATCCACATGTTCACTTGCTCGGAAAGCCACACCTGGATCCTCGACCTCTGCAGAATGAAGGAGGAGAGTAAATAGGCACACAAACACCGCGAGTAGTTCTGTTCTCTCTCATGTGTTCAGAAATACCCGCTAACCATAGCCGCTAGAGCTCCCAAACACTCCAAGGAGCAACTCTCAGGGGCACTTTCAATTAACAGTCTGACATTTTAGAGTGTTATAGGACCGGGTGAATACTACACGTTTGCTGAAGAACACGTTTCCAGTCACAAGGGAACACTCCTGCACGCCCGGCTGCACGATCCCACTCCCGTTAACACGAGGGGGCAACGCCGCGCTGCGCAGCAGCTCCTTGTACCCACCAGCACGCCGCACAGCTCTCCATTCCCCACAAACCTGCCCCGAGCAACCGGTGAGAGCCGAAAACTCAGCGAGGGGGATCCCCGGACCCTCCCCGCTCCCCCCACCCCTCCCCCAAATCCCCATCCCCATCCCCTCCCCGTCCTCTCCCTGCGCTACTCACGCTCTGCAGGTAGCAGAAGATGAGGTTCTGCGGCGCTGCGTGAAGGGCTCAGCACGGGGACAAGAGCTCCAGGCCCGGAACAAGGCCTCAAGGCCCGGGCCGAGACCCCTGAGGCCCGGGCCGCCCCCCACCCGCTCCCCCGTCGCCCCCCGGCCGCAGGAAGGCTACGATGGGCTGCACCATCACCGTCTGCACCTTCTGGCCCTGCCCGCGCTACGCCGCGGCTACCGCCGCCTCGCTGCTCCCGCCGCCCCTGCTCTGCCGCCGCCGGAAGCCGCTGAGGCCGGGCGGGAGCGCGCAAGGGACGCTGGGATTCTGGCGGACCGCGGGGGGCCGCTCTAGCAGGCCGGGAGGACCGCGTCTCTATGGTCGCAGGCAGGTGGTCTCCCAGACACCATAAAGACACATGTAGCCAGTGTCCAAGACCACATACAAACCGTCTGTGCTACGAATGCTGCCCTGGATGCCACACAGCTGGCGGATCTTGTTGGCCAGAGCTTTGTGGCTACCTCCACATACAGATTTAGTTTGGGATCCTCTCCTCAGATCGCTTCAGGGTAGGTACCTGACAGCTTTGGCCAATGTTCTCGGGTACGTAACCTGAAGGGGTCTGCGGACCGAATCCACAAGCCCCTCTCTCTCTGGAAGAGGCCCAAAAATTTCACCAAGTATGCCTGGGAGGAGGAATGGGTAGCTACTGGGCATGCACGTCCTTCCCAATTTGGCCAGACTGCAGGTAGATACCCCATCTGGGTATGGTCTTTCCAGAACTTCCGCGTGTAACACAGAATTTTTCATGAGTACAATGTGGTGGAGGCAAAGGTAGCTACCGCGCATGTAGCAACCTCCAAATTAGCCAAAATTCTCTGTTACACTTCCTAGAGGGATCCGAGTTTAGTATCCACAAAGAAAAAAATCTCTCTTGGAGGAAGGCAAATCTTTTTTTCTAGAAGCATGCCGAGGTGCGAAGGCAAGGGTAGCTACCAGGCATACACTTCCCTCTAAACTTGTCCAAACTTGTGGTGTCCGTACCCTGAAGGGCTTTGCAGCTGATACCCAGAGGTAAATGTTTCTCAGGCAGAATGCCAAACATTTGCAGAAGCTTCCCTGGAGGAGGCAATGGTAGCTAGCAGGCATGCAGCTACCTCCAAAGTAGGGCCAAAATTGGGAGGGTCTTAACGTGGAGGGGTGTTCAGCTGGTAGTGACAAGCAGTTCTGTATTTGGAGCTAGCCCAGAAGTTTTGCAAAACAAGATCAGCGAAGGGAAGTGAAGGTACCCAGGCAGCTACCTCCCTCAAAAACTGGCCAAAGCTGTCAGGTACCTACCCTGAAGCGATCTGAGTATGCATGGTTTACCTCCAAATGCATGGTTTACCAAAACTTAGCAGTGAACAAGAACTACAGTTTCAGCTTCATTTGAAAAAAATCAAAATTATCAGCAATATACTGGGGTGAGGAAGGTGGGGAAGAGTTATTTTTTAATCCATGATTTTACAAAGGCTTCTGCTGAACTCTATGCTTTGCAATTCATACGGAACAAATTATGTTCCAATACAAATTTGTGTAGCAAAACCAGGAATTTAGTACACAAATTGAGTTGGTATTTAATAAAATAAAATACTGTGACCTATAATATCTTTTTGGTTATTTGAATAAATTTGTTCTGCATTCTCTAAATCTTTTCTGATGTTGTATTTACTATATTACATCATTTTTAAAAAAGTAATAATGATTTTCAAAGCTGAGTTTATGTCAGTAGAGTAAAAACTACTTTTGGCAGGCTGTGCAAGGTAAATCTTAGTACAAATAATGTAACAAGGAAGAATACACACCAGCTAAATAATTGATGGTATGATTGTGAAACCTCTCGTGTTCCACAGGAGTAATCCTATAGTTTTAGAATGCTCTCTAGTAGAAGTAATAGAATTCAAGTAATCCTAAACTTTGTAATCTTGCCCTGAAGGATCATGTTTTCAGTATTACTTACTAGAAGCATGTACCGTGGGAAGATATTTGCGAAGTCTATGACAAGGTAACAGCTGAAGCTAAAAGGTCAACAAATTCCTCAGTTTAGTATGGATGATGCCTGCATTTGCAGACAGTGTAATTGTCTAGGAGTTTACAAAGGTTATGCAACTGTTCACTTTCAGGCTTGAAGGCTTGTATTTTTCTGAGCAGTTCCACATAAAAAAAAAATAAAAAAAATAAAAATATCTTGCAGATTAATAGAGTCAGCTTTTGAGATGCGGAGGATTTTAAGTCCTGATTTTTATTGCAATGTATTTTTCATCTTTGCTTCTTATGGTAATCATTTTTTGCACTAACATCACCACAGAGATCACCGTGTAGGAAAAACTTTGTTCCTGAAAGTCTGTTATGCATTTACTTATTAATAAAAAAACATAGAGATCTTGAATGACCGTGTTCACAGTAATAAAAGTTCAGTTTGTAGCAGTGTGAAGTTCTGCAGTAAAATTATTTTACTGTGTGACTTTCTTGATGGAAATAATGAAACACTTTTTAAGTACGTTGTAAAATTTTTCATCGAGGTAATGGTTGGCCCTGATTTTTTGCACTGAGTTTCATTGCTAACCTATTCCCTCAGTGATGTTCAGTGGAGCTAGGTGAATGTTTCATTGCAAGTAATTAAAGTCAGCTGATATTGTCATCCCACCAATCTCATAATTCTGAGAGACACTGTTAGTGTTCTTGTCTGTATTTGCAACTTATGTCGTGTCTGTTCTTTAATTGTCTGAAAGCAGTTTTATTTCTAATCCCCACAGTGTAGAATTAACCCTTATCCAGACAGAATTTATTGTAAGAAGAAAGAAAGTCCTGAATTCTTTCTGAAGCTTTGATAATTTTAGTTGTCTGATGACTAGTTTGTTCTCTGTTCAGTAGAAGATAAATGTTATCTGAGTGCATACATATAAGACTTAAAATCCATACTGGATCTGAAGTGTTTTCTGATTACAAATTTGACATACACTTTAAAAAATATGTTTCAGTAATTTTCAGAAATTTTCATAAATTTACAAAATCTTCTGACCATTTCTGACTGCACTTTCATTAACTGTTACAAGTAATGAGGATGAGTTCTTGCTAACACAGCTTAGCTTAAATATAATTGATATGCAGTATGTTCTGTACAATCCATCCAATTGACATTGACAGATTAACCTGAAAAACACAGTACTTGGAAGCATAATTTTATGCAAAGTGACAATTTATTTAAATGTAATTACACAAATATTATTTGTATTGTTTGTACAGAGATTTAAAATTAAAATTATAAAATTGTGACTGCAAGTTAAAAGAAACTTGCTGAAAGAACTGGTTCCATTAAAGATCCATGCCACAATACTTTCTGGTCTTTATGTTCTCTTGGTTTGTTCATTAATTGCTCAGAATCTCATGGCAGAAATTTGCTCCATTCCACATCCAAGTGCTTAGTTCTGATCCCCACTGTACACAATATGAGCTTCTGCATAACATAGCATCTGTTTGCAGTTTGTTGTGCCAAAGCCTCTTAAAAATGCATATTTAAGAGTATCAATACCTGATGACCTCACTGGAACTTAAAAATGTGTATTACATCATGTAATTGATCTATGATGTAAGAAAGATAAACCACCTTAGTGTAAGTTGTCTTATCTTAAGAGAAAAGAAAACCAGACATTGTGCATAAACAAATAAAAATAAATATCTGTCTGTGCAAAGGTTACGATCACATTAAAATGTGCCACAGTGATTCTGTATGACAGGAGAATGTGAAAGAATCAGGAGATAAGAGAAGCAGTCAAAAGAATCTCATGTAAATATGTAAATATTTAAGAACATTTCATGGTCCATAAAATGTCAAAAATGGTCTATGAGATGACCACAAACATCCAGGTCTTCACCTTTCATGCCAGTTCATTTATATTTCTAAAGAGAATCACCAGATTTAAAAAAAAAAAAAAAAAGTGGAAATAAAAGAAGTATTGGACTGTCAACCCTCAAGCTATTTTTTGTTGGTTAGATATGAAAACAGTTGTGTTTTTTTTTAAATATTTTTTTGCCTTAAAAGCTACTTATTCCTCCATTTGGAAAACATTGATGTATGTTTTTTGGAATATCATTAGATGAAAATTACGAAAACAGAATTGAATCCAGAAGATAATTATGCTATCTAACTTGATTATGGCTGAGACCTGTGCTTGTTTTTGTCTCATTTCTGAAGTTTACAAGAAAATCACAGTACCTGAAGGATTTGCAGAAACACTTCCCGAAAGGTTGACTGCATTGGAAAGGCCAACAGAGGTTGTTTTACATGTTTTAGATACACAATTTATTTTTAATTATTCCTTTTTTTTTTTTTTTTCCTCTATAGGGATGCCCTCTGATTCTTTATTAGTTTATTTGCTTTTATTGCTACTCATTCATTTCACATCTGGAGAAACAGAAGTGAAATTCAGTGGACAAACAGAATTTGTAGTTAATGAAACAAGTACAACCGTTATACGCCTTGTAATCGAGAGAACAGGGAAGCCTGCTAACGTCACAGCGATTGTGTCGGTAAGAAACCATGCCAGTTGTATCGTCACTGAATATTAATGTATTTTTGAAGCTTTGAATGTTGCTTATGCTTGTACCAAGACAACAAAAAGGAATGTGGTACTTCACTGGGACAGTGCTTCAATTTGAGGGAAGGAATTGTCCCGCTCTGCGCTGCACTGGTGCAGCCTCACCATGAGCACTGTGTACAGTTTTGGGTGATACAAAATACAAAGGACATGAACTATTAGAGAGCATTCAAAGGAGGGCAACAAAGATGGTGAAGGGTCTCGAGGGCAAGACGTACGAGGAGCAGCTGAGGTCCCTGGTTTTGTTGAGCCCAGAGCAGAGCAGGCCGAGGGCAGGCCTCATGGCGGCCTGCAGCTCCCTCACGAGGGGAGCGGAGGGGCAGGCGCTGAGCTCTGCTCTCTGGGGACAGCGACAGGACCCGAGGGGACGGCATGGAGCTGGGGTAGGGGAGGGTCAGGCTGGGTGTTAGGGAAAGGTTCTGCACCCAGAGGTGGTCGGGCACTGGGACAGGCTCCCCAGGGAC
Organism: Anser brachyrhynchus; assembly: GCF_964034855.1. Lineage (NCBI taxonomy): Eukaryota > Metazoa > Chordata > Aves > Anseriformes > Anatidae > Anser > Anser brachyrhynchus. The sequence continues at coordinate 33,920 of NW_027663603.1, read as the reverse complement.
GTGGTCACGGCACTGAGCCTGATGAAGTTCAACGTGTGTAGACAATGCTCTCAGACACATGGTGTAGTTTTTGGGTGGTCCTATGTGAAGCCAGGAGTTGGACTTGGTGATCCTCGTGGCCCCCTTCCAACTCAGGATATTCCGTGATTCTACGGTTTGGATAAGCCAAACCCATTTTCTGTAACTGAGCAAATTCCTTTTGTCAGCGTCAGTGGTGTCAAGAAAACGGTTTAAACATTTCCTGAAGGAGCCAGCTCAAGCTGCTCAGGAAAAAGTTTGATATCAATGCTAGCTGTGCATTCATAATGAAAATGCATCTACGTAATGACTTCTCCTTTTCAAGATTACTCTAGAACCTGCAGTTTAGGACCTCCTCCCATGGAGCCAGGCTGAGGCAGTTGGGGTTGTTCAGCCTGGAGAGAAGGCCCCGGGGAGACCTCACAGCGGCCTGCCAGTGCCTAAAGGGGGCTGCAGGAAAGCTGGCGAGGGACTCTGTGTCAGGGCGTGTAGGGACAGGACGAGGGGGAATGGCTTTAAACTGAAAGAGGGCAGGTTTAGGTTAAATGTTAGGAGGAAATCCTTCCCTCAGAGGGCGGTGAGGCCCAGGCCCAGGCTGCCCAGAGGAGCTGCGGCTGCCCCATCCCTGGCAGTGCCCAAGGCCAGGCTGGATGGGGCTGGGGGCAGCCTGGGCTGCTGGGACGGGTCCCTGCCCATGGCAGGGGAGTTGGTTTTAAGGTCCCTTCCAACCCAAACTATTCTGTTATTCCATGATTTTAGGATTTTAATAGCTACTCCAGTTTTTGAGTCAGTTCTTTGAGAAGTCAGAGTTACTATTTTTACATCATTGATTTTATCTTTTAGCTGTTAATAACCATGATTTCAATTGTACTCCATTTAAATGATTAAACCCTTTAGAGTGTGTTAAACTATATGTGCATGGAGTAAGATGCTATTGGGTGTGAGTAAGGACAACACAGCAGTGTAGCAGAGATGTGCTGCTTATGATTCTTTTCAGTGGGTAGGCAAAATAAACTGTGTATCTACACTGTGATACAGTTTATTCTCCTGTATCTGAATATGAAAAATACATACCTTAAAAATCACAATGAATAGAAATTGATCTGTAGGGATTTCAGAGTTTATTAATGTCTAAGGAGGAAACCTTGAGAAAATGTGATTTTAGTTTGAAAGTAGTGTTATATGTTGCCATAACAAACAGAGTAACTTAGTTTCTGTATTAGACCTGATCTCTTTTAGAAAAATAAAAGTAAAAATCCATTTTCATAAAAGTCTTTTGGTAGGTCTAGTGTTGGCTCAGATACTTTAAAAATACAGTTACCAAAATGTCCAGTGAGAGGTTACAGACACAAAAATATCGACTATAATTTGTTTTCTCTTCACTGAAATTCTAATTTCATTATTCTCAAAAAAAGAATAGCTTTTTTCACAGTGGTCTGTTCAAACTATCAGTGCCTATAAGGGTGGTAGTTTAAGGTGTAGCAGCCATGGGGATGTTTTTGAAATGACTTACTGAATGCATTGGAGAATTTGAGAGTTCATCAGGTCACAGTCAAGAAAATCTTGCAAAAACAGGTAAGATGAAGAGGACTATGCCATTTAGTCTCAGCTTCAAACTGTAAAATTAGCCTACAGATTTTGCCAATCTTGACACCACTGGCTCTGTACTCTGTCCTATAAGCACCTTACTTAATATTTGATTTGGTGCAATTTTCTTTTGTTGAATGATGTGAAAGCAGAGCTTTACATTTTAAAATTCAGCTTGCCCAGCTTTGGCAATCTAAACATTAATTTAGGTTAAACTCCTAAGCTCCTTCTAGTTCCTAGAGTGAGAGAGGAAAGCAGAAGACAGTTGCATCTTAACGTAAGTTTAATTCAGGTGAGTTAATACATGGTGTGCAGCTCTGTGCTCAGAACAATCTTTTAATTAAAAACTGGTCCTATGGTACATTAAGCAAAAGACAACCAGTTTTAAGGAAGGACATCATAAGTGGTTCTGAATAAAGTGTTGTTATTTCTGGTTACTTAGCATGGATACAAGGGGCTATTATTTGTACTTTCTGTCTAGAAATAAATTGTATAACGGCAGGGTAAACAGTGGGAGGAATCATGTGCATAGAAAAGTGCATGAAATCCATATAATTAGTCCAGAATAATATTAAAGAAGATTGTAGGGGAAGAAGAAAATGTCATTCACTTGTGTATTTATTGTAGCTTTATGGAGAAGATACAGGAGACTTTTTTGACACATATGCAGCTGCATTTATACCTGATACAGAAACAAACCGAACAGTGTATATATCTGTCTGTGATGACGATCTTCCGGAGGCTGATGAGACATTCACATTTTACTTGACATTACCAGTAAGTCTAAGTTTTTCAATTTATCCGTTTGCCCAGAAAATGCTATGTAATCTGACAGAAATGAATGGTATTCTGTAGAACTCTGTGCAGTCATGCTTGTGGGTCTGAGTCTTAATAGGTAAGAACTAAAATTTGGAGACTAGCCAGGATGGTTCTTATTGCTCCTTTTAAGAAAGTTTTGTTGTTCCTGTGGGTGTCTATGTGACATTGCTGTGCAGTATAGACATAGTCTGAAACTTCAGCAAACGCTGCATTCAGTTGTTGGTATTTGAAGGTGTTGTGCTGGAGTGCCAAGGAATTAGACTGTGAAGGGTCAGCCTTTCCTGTTTTCCTACACACTGCACCTACAAGAAAGGGTGGAAGTAGCAAAAAAAGCAGGATGATTTCCAGTCCTGCAGAGGGTAAACAAGACTTCCCTTTGAACAACCAAACATTTTTAAAAAACATATTGATAAATCTGTGCATATGGTTCTATCTCACGTGAGTCATTCTATGAGGAGCCTGCATTCCTTTTTTTTTTTTTTCTTTCTTTTTTTTTTTTTTAAGGTAGCAGTTCATGACTAAGCTTGAAATCAGTTCTGTAAAGAAAAATTTTATGCTTTTAATACATTTTGGGAAATGTTGGCAGTGAATGTAGAAGTCTATATTTTTCCTTCTTCTTTTGACATGTAAATGTAGTAGCTCATTTTTACAACACTGTAAATAATAAGTTTCCTTTAGTTGATAACTCACTTCACATAATAGCTTCAAAGTTTCAGTTTTATACAAGTGTTAGGAAAAAAAAGAATAATTTTTGAGTTCTTGGCAGACCTACATGCTTCAAACCTAGTTCCCTATTCCTAGTAGATTGCCAAACTGTAAGTAATCATTCGAAAGGTTTGTTTCATTCACTTTGCTGTTGACCATATAGAATATACTTCCTAAATGAGGAAGAATTATTTTGGTGCATTCTGTTGCTTTAAATAATTTTTACTGTAATATTTAATAAAAAGATGTACAATTTTCAGAGAATAATATTTAAAACAGTAAAATCAAGATGCTTTTATTTTTGCCTATATTTACCATATTTAATATCTTATTTTTTGTTAATTTTAGAAACCGTCTGCAAAGATAAAGCTTGGCTCACCCAAGTCTGTCACTGTAACAGTCTTATCAAATGACAATGCCTTTGGAATAATTTCTTTTAACATGGTATGGCTTTTTATATGGTATATATGAAAATTTTATAAAGCATAAAGGTGAAATTTTCAAAGATGCTGGTTAGTTATTCAACTGAATCCCTCGAAAACTGATTCTGAGTTACATCTTTTAAACCGTCTCTAGAGGTAATTCATACATATGTATGTAATTCATGCATATATACAGCTTTAATACTACTGTATGCTTTTAGGTATTGAGAAATAGCCTGAGAGCCTCGCACTTGGATGGATATCAATGTTGCTCATCTTAAAGATAAAACTTACTTAAAGTTGTTCAGTATCACTGTCCCTCATCTATAAGTCAAGATCTAAATATAGTAGGGAAGAAACTGAGGAATAATACCCTAGGAAAGTTAAAGGTAAAAATGTGATTTGAAAATCTTGAGAATATATACATTTTACCATCAGTAGTGAGCCTTATTATACTTGACTGACAAGCTGAGGGAACATTGTCATAATATATGCATTTTATAACACCCTCTGGGATAAGATGCTGTTGTTACTCCAGCAGATGATATTTGCAATAATACAGAGGTTGTATTAGTAGAACGAGTAGCTATGCCGTATTGACAGCATTCTGACAATATAATTTTGTATAGGACTTCTCTGAAAAAACATAAGAACATAAGAAAATGTTAGAGCCACAGTACTAAGCCAAGCTGCTTCTGGGATTTGTGGATATCTTCAAAATCTGTTACCTACAATAGCCTAAAAAAGTGACCAGTGACCTAAATGATTGTCCTGAGTACATTTATAGCTAGCTATCTAATAAACGACTTCATGATGGTGAAAACCTATTTTTAATGGGTGTAGGAGCTCCTAAAAATACCAGTGATGATATGTCAGTGCTTTGTGTATGTTGACTATGTTCATTTACAGAAACAAACAAACAACAACAACAACAAAAACACACAAATTGCATTACGTGATACATTTTTATCTGAAATCTTTTAAGGTTTTCATTAGCTGAACTAATTGGTTGCTAGGAAATGTATGCCATCAGTGGACTGGTTTGCGGATTGGATTAACTTGTCTGTGGGAGTTTGATATTTCTATGGTAACAGTTTCTTCATTCTGCTGTGATATTTGATCTGTGTCTGATTGTCTGTTCCTTTTCTTCCTCATTAGTCTGCCTTAATCACAGTGAATGAGCCCAGGGGCAGAAATGAATTTGTGCCGCTCACTCTAATTAGAGAGAGGGGAACCTATGGGACGGTCGTCATAACTTTTGAGGTGAGTTTATCCAAAAGACTTCATACAGTAGTCTGTTGGATTAAACTGAGAGGCTGTAATCATAATTTATTGAAGTGTTTGCAAAAGGGGAAGAAGGACAAAATACCTACATCTACATTAGGTAGATCTGTTTCATAAAAGGGATTCATATTAACCGTCATATAGAAAATACTGTAATTATCTGACTGTTTAATTGACTGTTTAACGTTAAGAGGTACTAGAGAAAACCGAGTATGTTCTGTCATTTAGAAAGGTACGTGAGGCAACATCAGTATGTATTACTGGAAAATAATGCATATTAAGTATGTAAGAAGTGTCTTATCTAAGTTTTTTTAATTTTTTTAAAAAATATTTATTTTACATACAAATATTCAAGTGAGTCTTTAATGATTATCCCAACTTTGAACTGTGAGTGCTCAGGATTTGGTGAATTTCTGTATCTATAATCATCTGTATCTTGATCTCTATCTTGAATCCCCTGCAAAGGAAGCTTTTGAAATAATTAATCATGTTGAATACTTATCCTGTTATTTACATATGTGATTTGAATGTGATACAATTACTGACTTCATTGCTTTCTTTTTCTTATCTAGCTCAGACTCTATTATTTACTTTAAAATTATATATAAAATCTTTCATATAGATATTTCTGTACTAGTTGCCTGGTCCTATAGGGTAAGGCTTTAATCTAGACCTCAAAGCTTTAGTCTAGACCTGTCAAAACCAGAAAAGCTTTGCACTGGATTTTATTAATACTAAATATAGCATGAATAGTTAAAGTACTGAATATGATTCTCTGTGCAATTTTTTGCAAATATGTTTGTTTTAAGGTACAGTAAATCTTACTCTCTGGACAATTACTTAGGTCTGTCTCACATCATTATATATGTATGTTGAAAAATAATTTACAAAATGTTCTAAAACCAAAAAATCCCATATGACCTTTAAGAGGCTTTGTAGTATTTTGAGTTTGACTGTTAAATTTAGTATCTTTAATATCACAAGTTAAGATAGAAGGGACACAAAACCAGTAAGTACTATTACTTTGTCTTGGAATTTATTATGAAATACTATTGATTCAAACTGAATTTGCATGAATATCCTTTCTGTAATATGAAAGAGTCAGTTATGCATCAGAATATACTAAAGAGTCCCCATAGGCCTATATGGAAGTAGTTTTCTTCCTCTTATTCTGGAAATACGGGATTTCTTCAGAGTGGTTGTTCTGACTTACACTGTCTGCCAGAAAAGAGCAGATTTTCACAACTGAATGTTCATGTAAGTTGTAAGTTGGAGATGGCTGAACAGATAGTCATTTGTTATGCAAGTCACACTGCATATTGGTTATTGTACTTGCACTGGATTTGTATTCCTGCTTTATAGACTTCTCATCAGACAAATCAATTCTTTGCAGATAAAAGATGGTCCAAACCCAGCTGAAGAAGACCTAAGTCCAGCTAAGGGAAATATTACATTCACACCTGGGAGATCAAAGCTGATTTATAATTTAACAGTGCTTGATGATCAGGTAGGAACAAGCTGACTTCATCTTAGGCTTTGATACGTAGAAGGTTAACTGAAGTTCTGGAAAGACTTAGAGTAATAAGTTACAAAAAGGCTTGGCTTAAATAAGGTTAAAAGCAGTTCTATTTGATGAAGTGATGTTAAATTTTGGCTCTCTGGTCTATTATTTTTACTCTTTCCAAGCTCCCTCTTTAATTCTCATCAGTGAATAGTTTTAGTTTATGTGCATATCCTGGCTGAGCAGACATGTTATCTTTGTCACTAAAGAAAGAATATTACACATTGAAGATTCACAGGGAAAAGGCAGATTCAAAAATATTTTTTGTCGTTGTTTGTTTGTGGTTTTTTTTTTTCAAATATGTTTCAGGGTAGAAACATATTTGAAAAAATCCTAAAAATAGATGAGATTCCTGAAACAAACATGCAGTCTTGTGGAAAGCATGAATACTAGGTGATAATTAACATTTTTCTGTTTTCAGATTGGCCAATTGAAAAAAAAAAACAACACACACACAAAAAAACCAAACCAAAACAAAAAAAAAACACAACATAACTCATAGGTTGTGAGGCTTTCTTTTTATCTCAGAGTAAACAAAACATTCTTCTAATTTGCAACTTGTGATTTTCCTTTTTTCTTACCTGCACTTTTCTTTTGTGTTTTTCTTTTCCTTTATAATAAGCTTAAGAGGGAAAACTGAGACATCAAAATAAGTATATATGATACAAAACAACTTAGTAAGAAATTCATAAGAAAACAATAATGGTGAAAGGTGTGTGTCTCAGAAGTGAGCACAGAACTGTAAAGCAGCTTGTTTCCTTTTTACTCTTAGTTATAAAAAATGTCCTTCCACATTTCTACTGATACTCTAGTGTTAAGAGGCTGTGCCAACCTGGGGTGCTGAAGTGTAGAAACATCTCTTTCCAATTCAATGTAATATTTCAGTGACTTACACACAGAAATAAATTATTAGGGTCTTTTCTCTTGGGAGGATGTGATTTTATTTATTTTTATTCTGAGAAATGCTCTCAAACTTCTGTTTCTGAAAGTTTGATCTGTATTTGGTGTGTCTAGTCAACGTCTTTCCACTCTTTGAAAGTCTTTCACAAGTGTATGTGAAAGATGAATTTTGCACAAAAACCTTTATTGATGATGATGATGATAGAGTTCACAAGAATCCAGTAACACTACTGTCAGAACTTAATTTGAGCTTTTAGGATCTGAGTTAGGGAAACCAATGAAACAAGTATTTTTCTGAATTGTGCAGCCTTACAGAAGGTAGGGGACTGCAGTTCTGATTTCCACAGCTCTGCATTTATAGTACTTTTCCTGTGCAGGTTTCCTTTTTAAGTATAATTGCAACTTTAAGAGAAAATTAAAGAGGCAAGGCAGCACTGGAAATCATTTATACTATTATATTCGAAGTTTGACTCATGTATTTATTGGTCAATCATGATGTAATTGAAAGCTCCACAATGCCTTATTTATGTAGGATACTAAGATTTTATCTGCAACTAAAATGGCATGTACGTTCTGACTGTCAAATGCGTATTTTTGTACTGCAAGACAGTATATGAACTAGTGAACTAAAACAAGCGTAAGTTAACATCAATTTTAATAAGATAAAATAGGAAATAGTAGTGTAGGAGAGAGGTGACAGAGAGCTTGCAAATCTCACGCTGGAAAAAAAAACAAACAACCTGCATCAGTCAATAATATTATGCAAGTTTAAGTGCCACAAGTCAAACAAGGGACAAAATTGGCCTCAGCTACAAAGACAGCGGCGTGCATACCCTTTGTGCCCTGAAACAGGATCTAAGGGTGGCCAATTAACAAATGTGTAAAAAGAGAAGAAATATTGGACCACAAGGAATTCTGAACTTTTTTTGCTCAGTAAACAGAACTACATGGAAAGGATTCATCAGCCCTATAACAAAGCAATGCCATTAGTAACACATAAGCAATTTTGTTGTGGAATTTATCTCAGAAGCAAATAATACTGTTTTTTCTGAGAGTCCACAACAAGAATGAGATGTGAGGATCTTATGTAATATTTAAATATTTCCTTCTAATCTCTCTGTATTAATAAAATAATGATATTTTCCAGTTAAACAGACTTAGCCTATCAAGACTGGGGAATAAAATGTAATAATATAAAGTAAAAAATATTAAATTCTGCAATTCAAGGCTTATAAACCCTTCTTTTTTGTCTGCTGCATCAGTTATTAGAGACTAAAGAGCTAAAACTAAAGTGCAGTTCTAAACAAACCACATGTAGAAATGCCAAAGTCTAATTAATAGATAAGCATCAGCAAGCACATTCTCAGAGCTGTGACTGAAGCTGTGCTGGGAATGTGAGTCTGTCTGAAAGTAGGAACTGTTCTTTTTCCCGTTGAATAGGAACAAAAGGGCCAAGGTAGGTTGTGTTCATATGTTGTTCCTCTGCTCTTTCAGGCATGCATAGATGTAAAATGGTGTTAACATCAGCAAATAAAGATGTCAGACTAAATAACTGTCAGGAACACTTGTGTCCAAGCAGAGCAACTTCCACAAGTTGAGTTTGGATCTCCTCACACTCTCTAGTTGGAAAGATAGAGCTTCATCTGATTCTTGCCTAGTTTTTGTTTGCCCTTTTTTTTTTTTTGTCTTTTCCCACTTTTTCATATTTCCATAGCATAGAAGTATGTCTTAGAAAATGGAAACATTCAATTTTGAGAAGGGATTTTCAAAGTTGCAAGCGAGTTTCTTTTTGCCTGTTTATTTTAATGTGAAAAGGGTTGTAATGTTTATATTATTTCCCTTTATTGCTAAATGTACATAACATATTTCTAAGTAAGTGTTCTGCATATATTTGAAATGGGACTTACACCCTGTTGCTACTATTATTTTTCCAGATACCTGAAAATGATGAATTGTTTGTTGTTCATCTCAGGAGTGTGGAGGGAGGGGCTGAAATCAACACCACAAGGAATTCTGTTCAGATTAATATTAAGAAAAATGACAGCCCTGTGCGATTTGCTCAGAGCACTTACATGGTGCCTGAGGAAGTCGAAATGCTCACAATTCAAGTGATTCGTGGTAAGGATGACAGTGGAAAATTAATTGGACCTGATGAATGTGAAGTCTCCGTCAGTTACACCATCATAACTGGGAATTCAACAGCACACGCGCAGCTCAATTTAGACTTCCTAGATCTTCAGCCAAATACAACTATTGTCTTCACACCTCTAGTTCATGAAGTATATATGAAATTCAAGATCCTTGATGATGCCATACCAGAAATTGCTGAGACCTTCCAAATTATGCTCCTTAAGGACACGTTACAGGGAGATGCTGTTTTGGTTAATCCATCTGTTGTTCACGTCACCATCCAACCAAATGATAAACCCTATGGAGTGCTTTCAATCAACAGTATCCTGTTTACTCAAACTGTTATCATTGATGAAGACCAAATTTCAAGGTACTACAGATCTTCAAACAGTATCTCGTCATGTTAAGGGATTTGTTTGGCACTGTAAAGCATCCTTAGGATTTCACTGACAGTAATTATAAAATCAGTAGTGAAAAATTAATATAGAAATCACCTACTGTGTAATTATTATAAACGATATAGAATTTTCAAGGGAGAAAATGTCTAATTATGCAGAAGTATTTTAATATTTATGAACTATATATGAGAACTGTAAATATTTAATGACATTATCAAAATACTGAAAAACCCTTAATCTAAAAGATGGATCAGTGAAGTTGTGATGCGGCCACACACCCATTCATACAAGTGGAAAATATATTTCAGGCTTCCTTTCCCAGTAAATCTTTGTCTATACTGTATTTAAAGTCAGTCTCTGGTTAAAAAATGGTGGTGAGTGTCTTCTGTGAAGTACTGAATACCCATAGACTTCCAAAAAAGTTAAATACATGTAATTTTACAGATAAATTAAAAACAAATCTCCACACAAATCTTTACAAGCAGAACTAATATCTATACAATATTGCCAGTTTTAGTAAAAATGTCCACTGCTAGCTAGTGATGGTGGTTCATCCCCAGAGAAAGAGGTAATGTATCAACCTATGATTTTATGAACAATTTCTAGTATGTAGAGCCCAGCACTTCAATATTCACTTTTTTTTTTTTTCTTTCTTATACACAGATACAGGAAACGTGACATTTCCATAATCACAAATATTGATAAATTATATTTCAGTGCATAGGCAAATAGTTGAGTCACTTTATTTTAAATAAAATCATTATTTAAACACTCATGCCTGACAATTGTATTTTGATATAGTCCATAAAACAGTGTAGAAATTTAGTTGAGAAAAAGTTTTCTGAAATTTAACATCTTTCCTGAGAAAAAATATAAACATGCCAACTTTCCTCTTCTCAGTATCTTTCTTACTGTAAACAAAATAAATTTTAACTAATGTCTTTAGATATATTACTCATGTCTTTATGTATATTATCTCATGAATAAGCAACCTGAGAAAAGTCTACTTCTGTGGTATGATTTCACAAATTTTAAGTCCTGACTCAAATGTCAGTAGCAGCAGTTAATATCGATTCCACTGAAGTCAGTATAAATCTTCCAGGGAACAGATAGCTAAGTAAACCGATATTAATTATAATTGCATGTTACAGATTTTTATTTTCATTCAAAACCACAGGTTTGAAGGGATCACGATCGTAAGAAATGGTGGAACACATGGAAATGTTTCTGTGACCTGGGTCATAACTCGAAATAGCAGTGATCTGTCACCTGTGACTGCAGACCTTGTTCCAGAGACCGGGGAGATACGTTTTGATCAAGGACAGATGCTGGTCACACTTTCACTGACCATTATTGATGATAACATACCAGAAGAAGCAGAGCCCTATCTTCTGAAGCTCTTAGCTCATACAATACAGGGAGGCGCAGAAGTCAGCGAACCATCTGAGGTAAGTTTGATTTCAGAACTTGTTTTGAGGAGGTGATAGATAATAATTAGGGAGTAGGATTAGGATTAGGATCCACCAGTTTTGGTGGATTGGCTAAATTGAAGTAGTTGTGCTTGAGTTTAAGTGAAGCAAGCTGATGTATTCTCAGTATAAAGAGCCACATCCAAAGTCTTTGGCTTAACATATTTTATAAGGCCAGACCTATTTAATGCAGTAGCATTTAGCTTAGAATATTCCCATCATAAATATCATTGCATAACTGCTATCTTGATTGGTTGCTTGCTAAGAGAAGGTTGAGCATTTATTTTCACTTGCTTATTTGCTGTAGGTACTGGAATGTTTTACACAGAGTAACAGCTTCAAGAGGATGGCTTAGTGATTAAGACTAACCTCTGAACTTTTAAATAAGGGGTAATTAGCATTACTGACAATTCTGTGACTCAGGTCCCTACTTTGCTTTTTGAACATATGATTGGAATGAATTTGGTGAATTAAATGATTTTTTCACAGTCTGAAATATATTCAAATTATTCACTTTGGCTGCTGAACCAAAAATCAGTTATTCAAAGCTCATTCTGACATAGATGAGGCATAGCAGGAAAGTTGCTGCTATCAGTGGTGTGCTGCTTGTGCACAAGCAACACTTTGGGGCTGTCAATCTGATTTCTTTCTTGAGTGCCAATTCACTAACGATAAAAATGTATGATGACAGTCAGGACATACTTTCATGAAAACGTGAAAACTGTGGTGTATATTAATTGTAGCATTGAGTAAGTGATGCTGTTTTCTGTTTTGCAGCTTTTGTTTTACATTCAGGACAGCGATGATGTTTATGGCGTAATAAAGTTTTATCCTTTGGAGAATCAGAAGATTGAAAGTAATCCAACAGGACGCTTTTTATCCTTGAGTTTTGTAAGGGAGAAAGGAACAGTTGGAAATGTGCAGTTAGTTTATACTGCACTGTATATTCCAGCTGGAGCTCTGGATCCTGAGAGAGCAAAAGATGGCATTCTAAATATGTCTAGAAACAGCATCCTCCTGTTTCCAGAAGGAAAAACACATCATACTTTGAGTATACCAATAAGAAAAGATGCATTTCTTCAAAATGGTGCTCATTTCCTCATACAGGTATCTCAGCTGTTTTGTTTTTGTTTTTGTTTTTTAGCTTATTTAATATGAGGAATATGATTCAATAATTGATCCTTCCCCTTGACTGTAATTTAAATGACCATTCCTGTAAAAAAAAAAAAAGTGCTTAGCTCTGAAGCAAAGATTTTCTTATTTAAAAAGACATCTTTCATAACTATGCTATAAAGTTTTCTATCCCTAATCATTAGTAATTAAACAAATTTTAAAACTAAAGAGGATTCAGGTACTAATCATGGAATTTATCAAAATGAGATCAGCGTTGTCTGTTGCTTGCCCCTTGAAGCATGTTTCTGCTTGGCCTCTGACTTGGAACGTGAAAAAAATAAGGTTCTTAAAATTAAATTACTGAAGCAGGAAAAATTTCAGAAATGACATGCAAGTAAATGTATCTTGGGCTTGATACAGGTCCTTCTCCAGCAGGTCATCCCCCAGCCTGTACTGATACTTGCGGTTGTTCCTTCCCAAATGCAGGACTCTACACTTGCTCTTGTTAAACCTCATCTGGTTTCTTCCTGCCCAACTCTCCAGCCTGACCAGGTCCCTTCCAACCCCTACAATTCTGTGATACTGTGATCTTTGCTCTTCCAGCTGAACTATTCTAAATTAAAAAGGGTCAAATATACATTATATATTATATGTATATTATATTGCATTTATATATAAATTTGTTAGGAGAACTTACTTTTTTTTTTCCCTGTATAGTTTTCTTCACTTTTTTCTTTCCTTTTTTTTTTCTATCTCAATTTGTAAAAGATAACTTTTATCATCGTTGAAGGTGTTGATGTTATATCCATGAATTTCAAATTTGCCAGGTTTTATATTTTCCTTATAGTCTACCAAAGACGTTGTAATCACTTCTAAGACCTTTGAAAGATTTCCTCCCTCCACATCCTTCTCCCTACATTCTCTTACAGGAGGAATAATGAGAACAAAAAGTTTTGCCAGAATTATATTGTTTATCTAATATGCAATTTTATTTATTTATTTATTTATGGCATTCACAGTTAGATTAGGAATTGCCTTCTGAAATACTAGAACACGTTAGTATGTTTTATGATTGCAAGAGGTTTGAGAGATCCACAAAATTCTTAAATGTCTAATTCCATGTATTCAATGTTTTTTTTTTTTTTTTTTTTTTTGTCCTTTGACTGTAGTCAAGACACACATCTGATAAATATTTCAGAATGTTCAGTCATTCCAAGCACTTTGCCTGGATTTTCAAACTGTAGATTCCAATCCGTTTTTTTTTTTTTCTGTACTTTCTCCATGAACTATAAATAAAATCTTTGTTTGAAGAAATTAAATCAGAGGAGCTTTCCAGCTCAAATAATTAATTTAGAAACTCATAGAGAAGGAAAACACCACTATTTATCACTGTGACAATCCTTCTGCATCGTGAATAAATGATAATCTCAGTGAACATGTTTAGAATGAGTTGTACTTAGGCAAAATAAAGAATTGACTCAGGAATCAGCAGAGAAGCAAATGAAACTGTAGGATGAATAAAGGTACAGGAGATAATGTTAATGTGAGATATATTCCTTAGTGACACCTTCAATTAAATAACGTGCTGTAATCAGAGATGCGGTTTTTGGTATAGCTAGGAAGATTAACTCTGAAAATTAAGCTCATAAACTAATTGTTATTGTTCAAATAACTATATATTTTTTTCTCTTTGTACTGGTTTCCTTTAAAAGGTACTAAAGGAAACATTGCAGAAAGAGTAAAATCTCTGTTCTTTATTGATTATTACTTTATTCCAAAGGTACCATACAGGATCCAAATACAGCATACACTTTAAATAGAGCAAATTGTTTTGGCTGTGTAGTATTTCAGAAAGTTTACTGAGCTAATAACCGCACAATGGTGCACTTTCATCCTGTTAATTGCAGAATCGGGGCCTATGCTAGGAGAAAGCTCAGAAAAGAGGAGAAACAAACAGTGCCATCATCTGTTCTTCAGACTTTTGATAACAAGTTGGAATGGTTGAGAATCAGTTACTAAATACAGTATTTGTAAAACATTTCCATCTATCATCAGATAAATGTTCATGCATATTTCTGGGTGTTACTCAAGCAGTTGTGGAACAAAATATGATACAGCCCACATATTTATAGAGTTTGGTTTCAAGAACTGTAAGACTTTAAAAATCATCTTTTGAAATGGTGAACCATGATTACTATATGAATTTAAGAAAGGCCACTATTTTATCCCCAAAAAATAAAGCTTTACTCTATGATAACACCTGATAACTCCAAGAAAAAATGTCAGTGGGAGTTTATGCCCCAGTGAAATGTTCACAGAAATATATGCAAATCTGTTATGGAAACATTTATTGTAATGATGCATGTAGACAGAATCACATGGAATAAATAATATTTAAAGGAAATAATTAAACAGGCAAGTTCTGCTTTCCTTGGTGTGTCACTACTGGTGCTGGGCTTAGCGAGTGATGCTTCCCTTTTAAAGAAAAGGATGAAAAAAATCTATTTCCTCTTAGTATCTATAATCTATCAGAAATGCAGTGACAAGTAAAATACAGTTTTGAAATACTGTACTGAATTTAAATTCTTAATGTGGCTCTGGTAGTTCTTAGATAGAGAATTCCTTAAAATTTTGTGGAGAGGAAAGAAAAGTGGATTATTATTTGGCTGTTTGATCAAGGGCTGTAAATTATTATGACTTCAGTGATTTCCCTAGATTTTTATCAATGCAAGCCACAAAAAATGATGTTAGACAATTGCCTATGCTGCTCATCAATGACTGTTGTTAATAGCTCTAGTAATGTATCAGCTGATCTGGAACAGAGTCTCTCTCTCTGGCTTGATCTGTGTTTAATTACATACACTAACATGATTTGTCTGGGAGGTGTACCATTCTGCTGACAGCTCAACAATATCCACTTAATTTCTTTGACATGTCTACTTACAAATTTTTATAACAGCAGTGCTATCAGTAGGAAGAATTTGCTCTGGAGATGTATACTTCCTTTATATGAAAATTACTCTGAAATGTCAGAACTGTTCTGACTTGGTGCTGAGGCTTCTTATTTCTCACTTTTCTTTTACTTTTTCCTACAGCTGGAAGGAGTTGAACTGGTGAATAGAATTCCTCTAGTCCCATCTGTGAGTCCTAGATTAGGCGAAATTCGAAATATTTCTTTGAGGATTACTCCAGATATTGCAAATGGAGAAATAGGCTTTATTAGCAATCTACCGATTATTCTTTCTGAACCAGAAGATTCCCCTGCTACGCTGGTAAGTAAGCCTTTTTATATTGTCTTTTGCTATGGAAAACCTATTTGGAGAAGGTGGAGTTTGCTGTATTCAGTGTAGCATTTGACAATTAATGTGAGGAAAAGCCTTCCTGTAAGTTCTGTCTTATCCTAAATATTCTCTTCTTTAAAAAAAAAAAAAAATGCTCTGAAATAATCTGTTACTGATTTCCAGAGAACTGAGATTGGTCTTTGCTTTCTGTGTAAGTATCTAAAACCAGTTAGCCCTTGATGCTCACACAGAGCAAAAGATACTGCAGTTAGTCTCTCTCACCAATTGCGAGCATAGTCATGTAAAGTAGGACTGAGACAAATCCTGAATAAGATAGATCATTTCCCATTCTCAAATTAGAACTGGCCAAACTTTTGTTTTTATTATTATTTATTCAAATAGTAATTTGCAAGGGAGTAATCGGTTTTGCATCTACTTTTGCAAGTCACAACAAATTAATGTGTTTCACAGGTTTCCATTGCATTGCATCGAGATGGGACTGATGGTCAAGCAACTGTGTTCTGGAGTTTGAAACCCTCTGGTCCCAATCAAAAGGCGGTAACACAGGATGATATAAGTCCTTTTAACGGCTCCGTGGTTTTCTTATCTGGACAAAGTGATACCACAATTAACATCACCATTAAAGCTGATGATGTACCTGAAATGAACGAAACTGTGTTATTAACTTTGGACAGGTATTGTACCCTATTCTCTATTCATATGTATCAGCTGCAGTACTCGATTTATGCATAACAGATTAGCACAGTGTTAATTACATGGTATTGCTTGCATTGTGTTGATATGTGTCTGAAGAAATAGTGGGCCCTTGTTTCAGACTGTGTATGGGTTCTTTGACTGGAGATCAATGTAAGAAACCATTTTGCATTTATTATCTAATGACTTAACTGTTTATATTTTCATGAAAATTCTGTATGCTATTTAGAAAGTTCTTTCAGTTTTGATCTTTTTTATAGCTCTTGGTTTTAACACTTTTTTTTTTTCGGAAAAATAATATTTAGTAAGATAATGGGAAAAACTAAAGTGAGAACTAAAAAGCAATGCAGAACTTTTTCTGTCAGAAAAAACATTTATAACTTGGGTGTCACTGTAGAATTAGACTTGCAGTTTATTTGTTTGATCTGCATGTTCAATATTCCTTGATAATTAGATACTTCTGTCAGCTCATAGCCCCCAGAATATCCCAGTGTGACTATTATTGCAGTCTTCTGCTAATGAGAATGCAGTGGGGTTTCTGAAGCACAGTGTTCTGGTCTCCCTTCTCATCTAGTGGAGGATTTTAGGATAACAGGCTGTAAGGGCCCTCAGGTGATACTATTATCTGCATGTGAACACTGTTCAGAAAACTTAAATTAGTTTATAATCAGGAGTCTTTTCCCTCTTTGAGTTACTAACAAGAGTGTCTTGGCTATATCGTCTGTCCTGCTTCCCACAGCTCAGTTACATAAGTAAATACAGAAATACCACCACACGTGCTCTTGTATTACCTCCTATTTGTCTAAGGTACATTTTCCACTTTTACTGAAAACATACTACAGTGGTCTGCCAGCACCAGCTTCCACACTGAACATCTACTACTTACATAGTCCTTACCTTATGCAGAAGAAGTATTTTTATTCTGTACAGGAAGCGTAGGCTAGCTCTTAGATATCCACAGTGATTCCACATTAGCAAACAATAGGCAAGAAGCTCCTCACGCTGTTGTTGATCACTAGAAGATCCCATTTCAGAAAACATGGTTTTCGAACATCTTTATGGCACACAGGGAAGATGTTATTCCTTTGCGGGATTGGCTTGCTTGATTAAAAGGTGGCTGGTTAATGCATGTAGTTCAGAACTAGTTATTTTATTCTACCTTGGCTACTCATTACATTAAAAAGGCAATCCTTTTCAGAATAAAAACAGAGACTATTGCAAGCAGTTCTCCGCTTTCTTTCTGTGGGAGAAACTGGTTTGTCTCAAGGAATTTTTTTAGAGTCTCTGGCACAAAGGGGGAAACTAGGATTAGAAATGATGGTTCAAGTTTTGAGTGTAAGGTGGCCAAGAATGCAGAGTGGTATTGAGGTAAACAAGTAAGTAGATAGAAGTAAGCAGCATGAAAGGGTAACTTTTTTGATTCACGTGTGTGAAAGTACAGTTTTCTGCCATTTATCCTGAGTTACAACTGTAGGCTATACCTTGAAAATGGTGGCTGCAACAGGGATTGAACTGGCAGCTGAACAAATACAACCAGTGTTCTGCTTTTGCTGTGTATGGTGCAAGCCGTAGGCTCTGTTGATCATGAAGTGGATGGTGAAAAGTGTGCCAACAGTAAGCAGCTTTCCCACACTTGGCAGGGTCAGAGAGTGAACCGAGGAACAGGTGGTCTGTCCTGGAAAAAGAAGTAAGCAAGGAGGAGATAGAATCTGAACTTTTCTCTAGACCTTGGTAGCATCCCTCACTTCAACTAATTAGCAGAAGCCAAGAATGAAATGACTGCAGAGATCATCCTTTCAGTACTAGACATGACTCTTCAAATTAGGGTTGAAGGATACTGGCAGGGTTACGTGTACGCCCGTGCTATTGCTTTCAGCCTGGTTGGTATTTTGTGGACAAATAGAAGATTTCAGTTTCCGAGGCTGGCAGCCAGCACCTCACAGCAGTAGTGAATGAGCATGAAAACAAAGATGCACTGTGCTGTAGATGTGCTTGTACTGTTCCGTAAATTGTAGCATAAGTCAGCGAGAAAAGAAAGCATGTAAGAACTTTAATGAAACTACAGACATAGACATATGTTCATAAGCATTCAATGTATTGCAATTATTAATAGCACGGGTAAAATAATCAAAATAATTAGTTCTAACAAGGATGTATTATTTACGGCTTAGTGGTATTGTCAAGGCAGTTCAATTTTAAATAAGCTTTAAGTGCATCCATAACTATATTTTTTCCAAGCCATTAAAAACAATGTTATCCTTTCTTGCTTTATGCTCTCTATACTTAGACCACAGATATTAAAACTAGCTCTGAATTTTGTCCACAAACTGGAGGAAAATGTATAACATGAAAAATATGATTCCAAAGAACACAGATGAGTAATGATGAGTAATGAAGGAGCAAGAGAGTCTTGTATCTGCTGAAGCTTCTCTATATTTTCTTTTTTTAGGAGCAGATTCAGGTTGAATGCCTGCCCTATCTGAATAGGCCTGAATTGAGACCAAGCATAAATAAAACCAGATGTCTGTAGTGAAATCTATGTGAGAAAGGAAAGACCTTGGTCTTCTTGATGAATGTAGGTGGAACAGGCCATGGAAATTGTGTGTGTGCTTTGTGAGAGCATATATGCATACTAGGGCTGTTCATTTTACCTGGTAAGCACAAACAGAAATCAGTTTTTTTTAAATCTGATTGCTGTTTTTTCCTTCTACACAACGTAATCTCTCACTGGCAGTTATCAGCCCCCCAGTTAAGGTGCAGACAGCTATCAGTTTGGCACCTGGCACAACCAGAGGGCCAGAACCTGCAGGGTATGTGGGCTGGGGACGTGGCCTGTGTTTGTGCTCATGAGTGAGTGGTGGTGAGACTGAGAACTTGGAGACTTTGGGATCTGGGGATAAATCACTTTTATTTTGTGGAAGTGATAATCAACAAACAGACAACTGTTTAGGCAGTCCTTATGCTCCAGCATTTTTTGAGTCTTAACTCATGGAAGTTAGGATGCCAGAACAGATCCATATGCATATGTTACGACATAAATCTCATTTACTATATATAATAAACTGAAGCAACGTTATTTGAAGATTTTTATTGTTCTAGTGATTTCTGTGATGGGATACAGATTTCCATAGGCTGACATTCTGTCATCAGTTTATGTGGAAAATGATTAGACCTATGAGTTATGAAGTAATTTTTTGAAAATTACAAATGTAAAATACAGACTTGACTATTTCACTGTGAAATATCTGGCAGTTTTTAAACATTTTTGGGTTTTAGAGGTTGCTACATGTCAAAAAGTTAGAAAAGCATAGGAGGGCCATTTAAATCACTGTGTAGTGTTGATGGACAGGGCTTAAGGGTTTATGTGTTGTGGGTTACTCACTGCCATACTGCTTAATGGAGCTAGGATTTTCTCCTTACTTGGTAATTCCCTTTGGTTAGTGTCTGTTTCAAAACCATATCTATCTTACTTATGTAAATTTTCATAGAATCACAGAATAGCTTGGGTTGGAAGGGACCTTAAAGATCATCAGTTTCCAACCCCAGTGCCATGGGCAGGGATGCCACCCATTAGATCAGGTCGGCCCACAGCCTAGTCCAACCTGGCCTTGAAAACCTCCAGGGATGCCTCAAGGGTTTGATCAGACTGCGTTTTAACGGGGAAAAAGTCATTTGAAAATAGTAGAATGTTGAAATGAGTGCGCTGGACACCTACTGCTTGTTTTCATTACTTCTCAAAATAACAACATATCTCTCCTGCTATGACTCAGAAAAATTAAAATAGCCTCAAAAATCAAATAAATGATGGATTAAACCTGGAGAGAAGGTGTTTCCTCTGATGAGAGGCACTATGGAAAGTCTAATGTGGCAAATCCTACTTTAATGCAGTTCTTTAGAGCTAGAGCCTGCCTCTAATTAAATCAGTAGATAATCCTGAAAAAATTGAAGAGGGGGTGAACACTGAATGCAAGCAAATTGAGTAATGTTCCACAAGCAATTTCACTTCCCCCTTTTTGAGATACCCTGATAGAAAAGAAAGTCTTTTAGAGAAGTGTGGTTTAATAATGACAGCCATGTAGATTCACAGTGGAAATTAAGTTTCTCATGTGTCTTTCAGAACACTCAGGTTCTGCAGAAATTCCAGATTTTGTCAAAAGTTATTAACTTCAAAGCTATTTTTCATTTATTTATTTAATTATTTTGTGGTTCTAGTTAGTTCTTAACATTGAAATTCTCATGGTACCTTAAACTTAGTCAAAACTCTAATTTCTCCTATTTTCTTGTACTGCATGTTTAAAAAAGTGTAAGAAACATTTTGAAGCTCCTGTCAGTTGTCCTAATTCATCTGTAGTTCTTGCTACATAATAATTATGATTTTTTTTACTGAA
The DNA here is from genome assembly GCF_964034855.1 of Anser brachyrhynchus. Taxonomy (NCBI): domain Eukaryota; kingdom Metazoa; phylum Chordata; class Aves; order Anseriformes; family Anatidae; genus Anser; species Anser brachyrhynchus. Next base: position 13,131 of record NW_027663603.1, on the reverse strand, counting down.
AGAATTTCCCTAATGATCAGTCATTTCACATTAGTCTTGTTGTATAAGAAATGCTTTACACACTTTGAGGTTGTATTTCTTTTGGCAGCATCATAAGCATTGCCAGGGTTTACTGTCTGTGACGATATGAAACTTCATGTCCATACATAGCCATTTTACAGGAAAAAATAAGCTGAGGATAAAAACAGGGAAGTGGCTTTCCCAGTGATTGGTATCACCTTATTCCTGGTCAAGAGTTCTTTTCACTAGCTGGAGGAGCTGCTGGCCACGGTTAAGCCACCATGTCAAAGCAGCTGTTTTAACTTTTATTGCTGCTTCTGAATAGCCCTCTTTGTCCTGTTTCCATACTGCTGTCAGAGGAACACCTAAAGAGCTGGTTTCACATACCACGAGGAGTGAAACGGGACTGAACTGGACCCGTGTAGTGTCAGGCAGTCTGGGAGCATCTCCTCCGTGGTGTAAGGGTGGTATATGAACGCCCCTCTGTTCTTCGAGGTTGGAAGTGCACGTGGCAGGGGATGGGGCTGGTGTCCTGGCAGCTCTCTGGTGGCACGGACCCTGTGTCCAGCCCCGTAGCTCCTCCGGGTCGATCTGAGCTGGCTGCTGGAAGTATTATGCAGCTATTTGCTGAACGCTTCACCTTGCCTGGTTTAGCCCTGTATGGACTTAGGTTTAGCACATGAAGAGTACACTGAACCGAAAAGCAAGCATTTGGATTAAAAGGATAAAAGTTTGCAGGATGTGAGTATGATAATTGCATTACAATGTAATTGTTCAAAACAATAGAATTGGGATTTTTTTTTTTTTATTATTCCTAGAAAAAAGTAAACCTGTGAGAATACTTTACAACAAACATTTTGGATTTAAATTTAAAATGTACTTTCCTAATTTATCTTTGTTCTCTTAATTCTTCTTTTTTTTTTCAATACTATTTTTTAAAAATTTCTTGTTAGGGATATGCATTCTATGTTATGAAAAGTTACATGTATATGCCTTAGAGTATAGATATAAAGAATACTACTGAGTGCACCATTCTTCGAATCACAGAATGGCTCAGGTTGGAAGGGACCTTAAAGATCATCCACTTCCAACCCCTCTGCCATGGGCAGGGATGGCACCTACTAGATCAGGTTGGCCACAGCCTCATCCAACCTGGTCTTGAATACCTCCAGGGATGGGGCAGCCACAGCTTCGTTCATTCATTGTTTGCTTAACAGCATCTTGGAGCTGGAAACCTAAACCTAGCTGCTTCTATTAAGTTTCTGCATAGGATGTTTTATGACTTTTTGGAGAAGTAACTAACATTACTGTGCCAGGGCAGTGATAGCGGTCTGACCACTCATGATATCAGCCAGAGAAAAAAAATGACCAGATAATAAATAAATAAACAAACAAACAAACAAATAAGTAAATAAATAAAAGGATCCAGGTGTTCAAGATGGGGTTTGTATGGAGAAACCACCTGAACAATGTTCTTTTTTACCAGTTGATGGACTGAATTTTACTGGTTGCTTCCTGACCTGAAAGCTGTCTAGGTTTAATACATATCAAAAGCTCACTTGATATAGTGATTCATTTTTATTTTCTGTTGTAAATTATTTTACTAACAGCTTAGCGATATAATTAAATTTTAGCATTACCAACTCTGGAATCTTCTCCTTGATCTTTTCATTGTGTTAATATTTTGCTGTTTTTTGAATGCTTTTGCATGTTTCTGAGGGAAGGGAGAATGTCTCAATATATACCTAGCTTCAGTGAATATCAATAACAAATTTCAATTAATTCAGACTTCCTATTCGAAAGAACGTCTGTGAATGTATTTACTTCTCAGAATTTAGAGTGAACTCTTGTCTGTATTGAATTCCAAATTTAAATTATTTTTGAGATTAGTGGAGCCCAATTATCACCTTACAAACACTGTTTTAATCTGTTTTTGGTGCTTTGATAGACGATACAGTTTTTGTATTTAATGTATTTTTGATTAAGAAAGCCAAAATACATGATTACTATTGCAGAATAATGCTGCCCTTTTGACTGACTTCATGTGGCAGTTTTGTTATAAATGCTTGGTTGAAACTTGATTTAATTTTTTAACCTTTTGATTAGCAAATACCTTTTCCTTTCCCCTTTTTCTTTTCTTTTTTTTGTCCCTTTATTTCCTTGTCCCCTCTTTTTCCCCTTTTTCTCCTTCTGCTTCTCTTTCTTATATTTGTATTTATGTTATACATGTATATATACTACTTTGGTAATCTGATTAACTAAAAAATTGTTGTAAATGAGGTTTGCTGTGATTTTGTGCCTAATTACTTTTCCTTGTGTACCCATCAGTACTCTTTCTGTGCTTATCTGTTTTTATCATTACTTTGTCAGACTGATGAAACACCATATCACAGAGGCACGTAGATGTATTTCCCTAATAAAGGGTTATAATCGTGGATGGCTGCTGCAGTTGTGATCACGCAGTCAGTAATCAAGCTCTTTGAGGAGGGCTTGGTAGGGAACACCTTGAGTGGCTCTTGACATGCTGAATTGGTCATGGGGTCACTCCTCCTAAGTGGGAACTGCCCACTTGCTGGCCTTTGTCAACAGGAAAATGCCAAGCAAGCAGGGTTCCCATAAAAAGAACATTATAAACTTTTGGAAAGTAAAAAGAAAGCCTTCTTTTTTTTCTTTTTCTTTTTTTTTTTTTTGTCCCTTTTGTTAGTTTTTTGTTCTTTTATAAGATGGGTAGTATTGAAATTTTAGTAAGTGGCACTTTCATTACTTTCTACATCCTCTTTTTTTTTTTTTTTTTTTCCTCTGTGTTGACAGGGTAGAGACAGAAAGGTTTGTCGTGTTCTTTGGGTAAGTGCGGTGAACTGTTTTCTGTCCTCAGTGAATCAATGCTTTGTTTTAGAAGTGGTTGGTTTGGACAGAAACTGTCTTTATCATTTCTTTCCCCCCCAAGAATCACGTCTCTGCATCTCTTCAGACAACGCATGCTTCCCCTTTGGTGTTTCGTTTGATGGCATGGGGTTCTTGCTTGAAGGCATTTCTTTATGTAGGATCTGTGAATGATGAAAGTTATGAATGCATGGCTCAGTGTTTGATATTTGAGTGTTTCATGGAATAATGAATTAATTGTTTTAAACTGCTACAAATACAGTTTGCCCCAACTAAATGGCTGAACTGATTAGAGTTACAGAGTAATTTTCTCTAGTCAAAGACAAGGAAAGTTATCTTGATTTAGACTAACATGCATATAATTTATATAACACAGGTTATTTTTTCTACCGACTTTTTTTTTTTTTTAAACATGTAACAAACATGAGCACGTTACTCTATTAAATAGGTATTACCTATTTTGCATCCTGTACCCTGTCCTGTAGACTGTGCTACAACAATGCTAAGTTGTTTTTGTGTGTGTAGGTTCCAGTTACTTAAAACGTGCTTCTGGACACAGTTCTGGGCCTGATTTCAAAAACTGGATATAATAGATCACATTTCTTCATGAAATAGTGTTTGATAAAGTCTAGGTTGTAGCACAGTGAAAGCACAAAAATATGTACAGTATGCAGGACCACGATTTCATTGAAAAATACAATACTGACAGGAAACGTGAAAGATGCAAAGGAATCTAAGTACCTAAAACTACATGTAATAAATCATATGCAGACCATCAATCTGAAGGTGTATTCTTGATGCATCCTGCAATAGTGCTTCTCTGGAATTTTTAATATAAGAAATTTAAAATGATGAAAATTACTGCTTCTGAGGAAAGGCAAGCAAGTAATATGCAAGGTTCATTACTGTTATCAGATACTGCCCATTCCTGTCACAGAGTACGATCAAGATGGTGTAGGAGAAGCCCAGAGAGAGAAATCCTTTACTGAGAGGAATCTGAAGTATGCGTATTTGGTCAACGTACTTCATTCTTGCACCATTCAGCATGTGCTTTAAAGGAGTAATGAGAAAGGGGAATGAGTCTGAGCTACTGAGAGCAGGTCCAACATTTTGTAGAGTCAGACAGGGATCCTACAGGTAGTCTCCACATCTACAGAAGGCAGGCTAACACAGAGCTGAGGATGAAATCCATGGTATCGAGGGTCAAATTTCTGCCTCTTTATGTCAGTAGTAAACTTTGACAAACAAAGCAATAATGGAAATTTATGCTTTTCAGTGTAATCTCAGCATAGGTGATTTTGGAATTTCCTTTATACCTTGATCCAAGTACAAAGTAGTTCTGAATTTAACTAACTTTTTTTTTTTTTTTTTCCTGGCACTATTCTGTTTCTTTTCCTGTGTGTTGTGTGCATGTGTTATCAAAAACAGACAAACAAACAACAGAGTTACTAGCTATAAAAAGCTAATCAGAAACAAACAAACAAAAAGTTACTTCAGAGGCAATTATTTATTTTATTTATTTATTTATTTATTTTTTACGAATGGATAAAACATTCTGATGTTGTATCATTCTTAACTTGTTTTAATCCTTGTAGGTAACTGTTGGCTTTCATAATTTATTCATAAAATTTGTCAATATCCTGATCTCCTCTGTATGGATTTGCTAAACAGAGTTGCAACTTGAAAAAAACCTCTTACCTTCCTTTCTCAGGGTCAGTGTGGAAAATCAGATACTGAAATACGGGTTTACTACTTGTGAAATTACAATTTTGGAAAACGATGATCCTGGAGGAGTGTTCGAATTTTCTTCCTCTTCCAGAGGTCCCTACAGCATCAAGGTAGCTATCCGAGTAACGTCACTTAAACATTACAGACGACTTAGTTCTAACAGAGTGCTAGAAAAAGATTAATTTTATTTTTTTGCAGGAAGGGGAGTCTGTTGAGCTGCAGATTGTTCGCACTAGAGGAAGCCTCATCAGACAGTTTCTGCGCTACACTGTAGAACCAAGAGATAATAATGAGTTTTATGGAAGCACAGGAATTCTGGAGTTTAAGCCTGGTGAAAGAGAGATCATAATTACTCTACTGACAAGGATGGATGGGATTCCAGAGGTAAGAATTAATATTTTTCTCTCTTTAAATTGCATTCACATACATATTTGTTTGTCACTTACTAAAATATAGATGGTTTCACCTGTAAATACCAGCAATTTTTCTGTAACATTTGAAGGCTTTCTTTTTCTTAAGTGTGAGAAATAGATAGAGGAGGAGTGACTGAAAGGCCTATAAGATAGTCAAGCACCATATGAAAGCACTTTATATCAATACAAATCAGGTCTTGTCAGTCTTGCCTGAATATTCATTTCTCTGATATCTCTATTGTTTTGTAATCCCAGAAATCTGCACAATTTGAGGCATGTGTCTGTTGCTTTTCTCTTTGCTTTCTGCTTTTCTGTAGCTTGTTCCCTTTCCTGTGCATCAGCCATCCTGGATTCCATCAGGAAGTTTGCAAGGGTTTGATTTTACCACATTTATGTTAACATAAATTTTAGCTGCTGTGATTCAGCATTTTTTGCTGCCTTTACATGCACATTCCTATGCTGTATTTCGCATAAGCAGTTAGTTGTGTTTGTCTGATCCTGCTAATGAGCTGATCTAGGAGTAAGATGTCAGAAAGCCAGCTTTACAAAACATAAAGGTTTTAGGAAGGTTAATAATCTTTTTGTAGGGCCAGGTGGTCATCAGTCATGGATTGAAGGAGGGATGGAGGACCATATGATGAGGAAATCAGGGGATCACAGCAACTCCAACTTCAATTGCATAGGCTGCTGTAGAAATTCAGGTTTCTTTTCCCTACATACTCCAAAGAAAGGAGACATAAGAAGTCTGAACTCCACTACAGAAGCCAGGAACATAAGTTAATCTAGTAAAACTTAGGCACTAAAACAGCGGGTTATTTAATAGTTCCATTCCCAGTTTTTACTAGTTCATCAGCAGGCTGAGATAAAAGTATTTCCCTGCTTACAGCAGTATTATTAGACTAGGTAAGTCATCCTGCTGAAACGCTCAGGCAAAAACATACGAATTGTAGTGTCAGGACTAAAAAATAAGGAGGTCCTTTTATACTCTTCTATCTCCAAGAGTGGCCAAAAGCCACATACATGAGCAGGACATATATAATCACTTTCCTCCAGAATGCCATCCCAGCCTCCAATGGTGGGCAGTCCAAGGATGTCTGGAGTAATGGATGGTATCTTTGGGTGCCTTCAGATTTTCTTTCTGTTAATTGAAGCAGTTACGCTTTGAACGCAGGTAAGGTTTTAGCATCCATGACATTCTGTAGTACTGAACACCATTGTTTAATTGAATTGTATGTGAAGAACCAGTTCATGTGTGTTTCTTTACTGCTAACCACCAGCCAGTTTCACTGAGTTCTCCCCAGTGTAGAGTAATGCTGTTTTCTAGATAGATAAATGCAATATTTTTTTCTAATGTTCTCTGATACTTTTTTGAAAGTACCATGTCCCATTAGATTAATAAAGCCAGTTGATCAATTCTTTCTAAATTAGCATGCTGTCCATGGTTTAAAAATCTTTGCTTTACCTGTTACAAAGCCAGGAATCTTAAGAAGTCTTGGAGGAAAGAAAATTTACATTTCAGAGTGTGTTACAAACATTACTTGTGAAATTATGCGATTCTAAATTAAGTACACAAAATAAGTCCCTGCTTATAATAATAATAGACTTTTGGAGAAACTGATGCTTTTAGAGATAGAAAGTTCTAACAATTTCCTTTATTTGATAGCATTATACAAACGTTTATTGCATGTAGAATGTGTGTGATTTCATTTTAAGTTTGTATCCCTTTCTGCCTGATGGGGGACTGTGGACTATAGACCATTTTGTTTTTGATGTGGATGTTGAATATGTATTTTTGTTCTGACTGAGTTTCCCTCTTCTAGCTGGATGAGCTATATTCTGTGGTACTTAGTGGCTACAGTGAAATGCCAGGCAAGTTGGGGAATGCCACAATGGTCAATATAACCATTTTGAAGAATGATGATCCGCATGGTATCATTCAGTTTCTACCTTACGAACTAACAGTAACAATAAGTGAAAGCAAAGGAGAAGTCATCCATACCGGTAATTCCTTTTTATTAGAGTTACTTCTTTATCTGCTGTCTGCTTCTGCAAGTCTTATTTTCCCTGTTCTAGGATAACAGAAGTCTAGGAGACTTCTTACTAAAATCTCCACTCAGGACTTTACAGATTGGTACAATGCCAAGCAAGATGAGCAGCGGAGAGTGAAGTGGAGAAGTATGGGTGTGGAAAAACAGAGGGATTAACTGAGTAAAAAGGATTGCTAGAGAATTTTCCAGACAGGAGGGATGGAGTACTGATGTATGTGCAAAGTGCAACGTGGAGGTAGTAGCTCTGTTTGTGGAGAATGAAGAATGGGGTGTTATATAAGAGAAACGTAGAGTTAAATCTTCCTATGGGTGATTTTAATTGATCTATTCAGTTATCAATTACTTTTACAGGCAAGAATTAACATGTGAAATTAAAGCAGTTTGCACTGCTTTAGTAATCTGTCTTTGTGTGTCCTTTTCTGTAGCACTCCAACATGTTACTGGTTTCATAAGAAGTGAAATTGGTTATTATTGTATTTCCTTTTTCTCAGTTTCAGATGTTTCAGATGTTCCTTTTTGATTTCTGTTGCTCTGAATATGCACACTGACTCTGTTTATGTTTTTTAGCTGTTTACAGAGTTGTAAGAAATCAAGGAAACTATGGAAATGTTAGTGTGTCTTGGGTTGTTGATCCAGCATGTACCAATGACGTCTATCCAGAGCAAGGGACTATTTTATTTGATAATCTGGAGTTTTCAAAAAATATCACCATTTACTCACTGCCAGATGAGGTAAACACTTTTACAGTGTTTTGGGGTGAGAATATGGGACAAAGAGTAAGTACTAAAACATTAGAGTATAAGGAGAAAAAAGGAATGTGTGTTTCTCAAGAGCCTAATAACTTGTAGGAAATATCAAAATACTTGGGTAGAACTGAGATAATGTCTGCAAATCATAGAGAAATTTCAGAAGCTGTGCATACCTCTAAACAAAAAAGGTAGAAGCTGAGAGTAATTGTACTGTGGTAAAGTTATAGGAAAGTTTGACTGAAACTCGTATCTTGATAACTGGAATCCTAATTTCAATCCTAATCCTATATGCTGATAAATTTGAAGTAATATAAGAAAGATTACACCTAATGATAAATAAATAAAGCTGTAAAAAAAACTACATGTATCAGAAACATAAAACTGGAAGGTAACTTTTGGGTCATCTGTGCAAGATAAAGAGGAAGGGACTTACTTACAAAAACTGTAGATGGATGATAATTTCTGTATAACTGTATGAATTATCATCCCTCTTGAGACACATAAGGACTGACAAATAAAAACAACACTCAGAAATCTCTGGCTTATTAATCCCCCTAACTTTTCATTTTAAATTCTTCAGTGTTTTGTATGCTAGAAATTAATGTCTTAATACTTTCAGGTGCCTGAAGAGGAGGAAGTATTCACCATCAGTTTATTCAATGCTACCGGTGGAGCCAGGCTGGGCAATGTAACCACTGCAATTTTACAAATAACAAAGAATGATGATCCCATTTATTTTGCAGGTTAGATATTATTGTTTATAAATGTGGAATACATACACTACCTAAAACGGACTTTTTTCACAAACCAGATCATTGCGAAATCGTAATCCCAAAAGAGCAAGTGGAAAAGCTCCCCAAACTTTTTTTTTTTTTTGTATTTAATTTATATTTGTTTCCTTCAGAACCTTCCCATTTTTTTGTGTGTGTCATTTTTCTCTTTGTTGATGTTGAGATCAGTTAGGAGGCAAGGTACAAAATATTCTCTCGTACCTGAATTATTTCCTACCTTTATCACATACATCTTATTGTTTCATTGAAGAGGAAGATCCTACTAGAGAGAATTAAGAAAACAGAGCAAATGCAAGCAACTCAGGCTTGAACTCAGACAGATTTGTTGCTTTTGTATTTTCAGAACCTGTGACAGTGAGTGTTCAAGAAGGAAGTGTTGCAAACTTTACAGTCCTAAGGAATGGATCTGCTGATGTCGCTGTTGTTGTCCAGTATATTACTGTTAATGGAGATGCAACAGCTGAAGAGGGAGACTTTGTTCCCAGTGGAAAGAACAGTGTCATTTTGTTTGATGTTGGAGAAAGGGAGCAGAATTTATCTGTGTATATCAACGATGATGATACCCCTGAAACTGATGAAACATTTTATATTATCCTTTTCAATTCTACAGGTAAGTCTTCCTTTTTTTTTTTTTTTTTTTTGCTGGCAATTTCTTAGTATCTTGGTCTTATCATAAAGCAATATTTAAATGCCAAGAATTATACGAATAATGTTTGCTTCAAGATTTTTATACAATAAATGCATACTGTGTTTGAATTTTCATCCTTAATTATTTTATTGGAAACAAAAATCAAATGATAGAGTTGATACTTTGCCTGCAAAAACAACTGGAGTGAAAGTCCCTTTTCAAATATAAATGCTCCAAATTAGATGGACTTCAATACAAAAACACAAAGCAAAAAAAAAAAAAAACAAAATTTAGTACCCAACAGTCTTAGGAAAAGAGGTATTCTTTTAGTTATTTTTTTCATGCTCCAGAGTGTATTACAAAACTACATGATTTTTGTAAAAACAAACAGAACTGCCATATTTTGGAGGAAGGGTATGTAATTGCTCTATTTTATTAGTAGCGAAAAGTATGCATACATTTTTTTCACTCTGAGACTATAGTTTTAAAAGGCTTAATTTGCAGAAAAATATATGTCACAATTTACCCAGGGGACCACCTCTAAAGAAAGGATTTATTACCTTAGAAATAACGTATTTTTGTTTATTTATTTATTTTTCAAAGTTTACACTTAAAAAGGAATGACCAAAATTATTCAGCCCATTCCTCACGTTTTTGAAATACATATCTTTTAGAATAAATTATCACTGTTATGTAATATACATGAGAAAATAAAAGTGAAGTATAAGAAATTCATAATTTTTCCAGAGCCCTAAGTATTTAATAAAGACCCTCCCCACACCTAGCTCCAACAAAACTCATGGTGTTGTGGGAGAGTCATTTGCAATTGTGTTATCAAATTTTAATTTACTGCCCTTCATTTTTTACTGTTCTCTAGTTGAGAGGTAATAACAGGCTCTGAATCTGCTGCAAATCTTTGCAATGCAAAGCAAAGCTGTATTGAATCAGCCATTGAAACCTGAGGGGCTGTAATTTAATAAAGCAAAGAAAGATGATGGCAATTAACCATCAGACTATACCTTCAGATTGTGTGACACGTTCTCAAAGTAAAATACCTACCAGGTATTCAATTCAAGATTAGGAAACCTAAAATTAGATTTCTTCATCTGTAAGCACGCTAAGCATCTTAGTTCTCATTACAGTCTCTGATGGTCTTAGTCTTTAGCAGTCGATAAGACTGAAGTGATTGAGGTCATGCTACAGTGGACACCCTGCGGCTGGCCTGTGAGTTTCTCACAAGGCAGCATTGATCTTGAGTTGAATCCTTCCCTGAACATTGGTAGCAGGCAGCCAGAGGTTGACAGGGAAAGCAGTAATTTGAGTATAAGGCAGCTAAGCTATTTCCCAAGGTCGGCTGGTATTCACTGTAGTACCCAGGTCTCTTATAAAATATCAGACTAGGGAAAGGATTAGACAAAACCATTCTTCTTCCTTCATAAGTTTTCTCTTTTGTTGTCTCTTTCTACTTTAATAACTTTCTTCAGGATCTACTGGTAGCTCCCAATACTACCCCATTGGGAACATATCATGGCTTTTCTCCTAGCACATGGGGAATGGGTATCCATAGCCTCCTTTTTCCTCTAAAATGAGCATCATATAGTTTTACAGCCATTCTAGAATCACTAAGAATAAAGAATATTTCTATACATATTCCTGAAAGCAAAAGTTGGTTTTCTTTCTATGATTGGTTACATACAGTGGCCTTGACTGTTCTGAAATTTTTTTGGGGACTGTTGTTCCTGAGAGAAAATACAAATAGAGGTATATGAAGTTAGAGGAATAAGCACATTGTTTAACGTGGAACAAAATTTAGTCGGACACTTTCAAAGAAGACAAAAAATGGGGTGGGTGTGGACACATTATGTTCATCTATGGACAATGCAATGGAGTTAGAATTAACATCCCTTAATATTTACCTGTACTAATATGCACACTGAAATCCTGCTAGCTTCCCATCTACATAATAAGAATCTTATGTTTCTTCCTTTTAGATATTCTTTGATATGGGAGTGAATAAACTCTTAGACATTGCTCATAGCTTGTATTTAGTTTAAATGCAATACTTTTCTTCTAGGTCTAAAGAAGGTCGGGGCTCTCTGAATACCTTACTCTTTTATTCTGTACCTCTGAATATCTTATTCTTTTGACTTGTCCAGATGATCAAACAGAAAATGTTACCTCACATAACAACTACATGCAAGGATACTGTGTAGTAAGAATCACATCTTCTCAGTTCATGTCATTTTTCCTGAAAATCTTACGTCTTGCTCTCTGGATGGTACACTACTTAAATACTTTTACTCTGATTTGCCTGCTGCTGAATACCTCAAATTCTGTTTTTCACTGACTTTTATAATTGTCCTTTTCTTTGTATAAAAGCAATTGTAGTGAGTAGAAAACATAATTGGATTTAGAGTTACCTACATTTCTGATTCCAATTTTAATAATAATAATTGTCCTCTTTTTTAGGAGATACAGTTATCTTTAAGGCTGGAATGGCAACAGTTATTATTGAAGCAAATGATGATCCTAATGGAATTTTCTCTTTGGAACCTTTAGAGAAGCCAGTTGAAGAAGGCAAAAGTAACATTTTTTGGTAAGTAACGTTTAAAGAATATCTTTGCACTCTTTTGGAACTGGTGTATGTGGTACTTTATAAATAGCACTTTGATTAAATCAAATGCACAAGTGTGCATTGATAGAAGTGCACTATAGAAAAACAGTTTTACAAAATTTTGGATTAAATGATTTGTAATGTGTTGAAGACATCACCTGTAATACTATGGAGTACACAGTAAATATTAAAAAGTGCACAGAAGCTCATGTTGAAATGTAACTAAATAAGACTTCAGCATTGATGTTCTGTTATAATCTCAGGAACCTGTAGATACAGAAAAATCTGAATGATTGAGCACAATATAACCTAGGCTGACAGAAAAAGAAAAAAAACCACTCAACAAATAGCTAAATAAAACTGTGTGGCACTAGGTGGCTTTTTGTACCCATCTTTGAAATTTTCAACTGCAAACTACTGTATTCTTTCTTTCTGTTTTTGTATTTTTTTTTTTCTTTTATCTGTTAATTACAGATTGAAATCTATACTTAAAGTCCGGATGTGACACTCTTCATTAGTCTGACCTTTGAAAGTATTTTCCTTTGTGCCACCATGATATATTGAAGAATTAGCAGGGTTAAAAATTGAATGCACTTGGCATCTCGCCTTGTTACATTCATTTCATAAATTTACTATGGGGTTTTAATTGGATGAAAAAATGATTTTTCGTTAAGAAATCTTGAGACAGGCTGTAAAGAGAAGTTAGGTCACAATAAATGCGATAGTGCAAATAGTTAGGGAAGAGGTTCTTCTTGCATTTAAAAAATCATCCTTTTTTTTTTGTCTGTTTGTTTTAAAGCCTTGAAGCAGATGCTTATGGCTGTGAATTGGTTCTTTATGCTTGTGTCAATACATCTGAAATATGAATAGTCTCAAGAAAAGAGGATATTAAGTTCATTGTGTGTTTGTTGTTGTGCTGTTCACTGTTTTGGGCTTTGTTGTTTTTTTGTCCTTTATAGTCTAATCTGCAGGATAATTTTTGTGGATTTGGTGGTGTTAAGAATATTGTTTTGATGTAAACATGCTTATATACAGGTGCTTTATGGAATTATAGGATACCAAGATCTCCAACATCTGAGGAACCTGCTCAGTCATCATTGATAAAATATATTTACTAGGGATCTGTCTCTTCCATACTGTCACTACTTTGACAGTTGTGTAGCATATAAAAAAGTGGTCAAAGTAGCATGTAACCAAACCACCGAAAACACAGAGGTTTTAATGAGGTAATTGGAGTTAGTGCAGCAGCGCTACACAGCTGGGATAGAGCACCCTGG